>NC_133512.1:17480000-17780000 GCF_049354715.1 Callithrix jacchus | reverse complement strand
GCCACGGTGGAGGAGGTATTATTACAAAAAGGTCTATGGATGGGACTTGTGTCCAATGGTGTGAAATCCACAGAAAGCCCGTAGAATATTTCAGAAAATTGTTTCAGGAGAAACATCACCAGCTTAGACTGACGGGGACAGACAGAGTAAATACAAAAGGCACGTCAGACTCCCAGATTTTACTGGCAGGAAAAAGGCTGATAAAACTGTTCACCCTCAAATGCCTTTTATGAAAATAGAAGGATGACCCAGAGGGCAGCGTTAAAAGTCAGAAGCCAAAGCCAAGAGACACAAGTCATTTATTCTCAGGGTTTAAAGCTTAATCAAGAAACTCCCAACATTCACCTGCCTGGATTTCAGATCTGCGATGGATTGGTGACTCAATTGTACCTCCCATGTATGAGAATGTGTATAGCTGTTATCCTCTGCCTGTCCACGTGTGTGTATAGGGTGAGATGGGGGCAGATTATTCATCTCTTTTGTTTCCCGCATCCACAGATGAAGGGAACGTGGGCCCCAGGAACTGTACTTATCTGGACCTGGACTTGATGTAGATGATAAGATTGTGGACTTTGTGCTGAGGCTTGAATGGGCAGAGACATTTGGGAACCTTGGGGGCATGAATGTATTTTGCATGTGTCATGGATGTGAATCACTGCGGGCCAGAGGGTGGACTCCGGTGGACAGACTCTAAGGTGGTCCCTGCAAACCTTGCCTTCTGTTCATTTTTCTGTGTAATCTCCTCACCTTGAGTGTGTTTGGAACTTGAGACTTTCTACTAATGAACAGAATTTAGAAGTGCTAGGGTCTCACTTCTGTGACTAATTTACCATAAGACTGTGGCTTCCGGCTTGTTCATCCTCTCTTGCTCTTTCACTCACTCTGATGCGCATCTGCTGCCATAATGGGAGCCACCCTATGGAGAGGCCCACGTGGCAAGGAACAGAGGGAGACCTCGGGCCAACAGCCCACAGAGAATTGAGGTTTTCAGTCTGACAGCCCATGAGGAACTGAGACCGACAATCATAAAGCTTATACATGAACCCTCAGGTAGTTGAGTCTTCAGATAAGACCTCAGCCTAAACTGCTTGAGGCCTTGTGAGACACCTTGAGCTGGAAAACACAGCTAAACGCTCACAGACATGGCTAGATCATAAATACTTCATATTTCAAACTGCTAAGTTTTGGAATAAATTTTATGTAGCAGTAAATAGGCAGTAAAATGATATTTCTAGCACATTTGAGTTTGTGGTCCAAAATTCAAATACACTGCACTATTTGTGAGTTCACTGCTAACCATGTGTATTTACCCCTAAAAATCTCATAGTGAAAGAAAGACTTATAGTTTACCTCCATAGATCCCAGAATGTCCTTACAATAGCTGCTTTTTATGTAAAAAACTTAGAGATCCTACTGCTTATTAGAAACTTGCTAGTTCATGCACTTTTTTGCCTGATTAAAATATCTCCTACCTTTTTCATTTTAAGATACTTTTTTATTTTGAAAATTTCAGATCCAGAAGTTGCAAACATAACAGAGTTCTTTTGTACCCTTACCCACTTTCCCCCAATAATAACACTGTACACAAGCATAATAGATTGTCAACATCATCTGATTCCTTTCTTGAATAGAAAAGCAATTCTATTTGGTAGATCTATTAGTAGGCTTTCACCCTCTATGGAAAGTCTTACTTATATTAGAACTTTTCCAGAAATGTGGCTGCAGATCTAACTAGTACTATGTAGAGGATGGGGCCCTCAGATCCCGACAACAAAATGAACCTCAGTGGGAATCTATACTTGCCAGCCAACGTGAACAGAGCAATAAAATGGTCCACTCATCAGGGCCTTGACAAGGCCTGCACCCTAGAGGGCGCTCATTCCCAGAGCTGCAGAGAGCCTTGGGAGCAGCAGGTGTGGGGAGTGGGCGGTGCTACCAAAATAGCAGCTGCAGCAACAGCATCAATGATGATAATGGACAAAGTAGAGATCCAGGAAGTAGGGAGGCACTGTTATTTGAATTCACATTATTGACATGATAATAAATGTCACTTCAATAATGTGTCCAGAGATAATAAATGTCACTTCAATAATGTGTCCAGAGATAATAAATGTCACTTCAATAATGTCTCCATGGACATTCTAAGTGTCAGACTTCACGTGAGCATGATTCAAGTTCTTTTCTAAATTACGAATTCTCTTTGCTTCATATCTCTCAGGATAGGCAAGCAAGCTTAACCATAATTTCCAAGTTTAAAATCCCATAGAGATGTTTCACTTAAGATGAAGTGTGTATTCAATCTCACCAGTGCAAACTCTGGCGAAGCAAAATAATTAGATACCATTAAAGAAATAATCTACTTAGAAGATGGATGATGCCATTTTTTCTTCAGATCCAGACACAGCAGCCACTATCCACGTATGGCTATTTAACTTAAATCTACTAAAATGAAATAAAATTAAAAATCAGTCCCTCAGTTGCACTGGCCACATTCAGGAGCACATGTGGCTAGTGACTTCCAGACTGGACAGCACAGATATGGAACATTTCTTTTGCCACAGACAATTTTCCTGGACAGCATCAACTTGCAGGATGCAAGAATCTGAAAGAAGCTAAGAGAAAAGAAAACAGAACAAGGCACATGAAGTGAGCTATGAACAACAGCAGAGCTCTCTCAGGACCATTGATGTCAGAATGACATTTAGATGTCTATTGCACATAACTCACCAATTATCTCAGCAAAAATTTTTGAATGATCTTCCTTTCCCCACTGATATTTCTAATACCTCCTTTATTAGTTTTAAGGGACTCTGGGCAATCCCATCCTTTGGCAACTGGAATCATGGCCACTCACTATGTGAACATTTTTCTTCTTTGAAGGAAAGATGGACTCAGAGTGGTGCCACTAGGAAAGCATAGCACCATATGAGCCCAGGGTGGTTCTCGTCACAAGAAGCATTTTTGTATAGTGAAAATAATATGATCTGCTATGATACATGATATGACATGTCACAGGGAAGACTGCTTGAATGACAGGTTCAGCACAGGGACTCTGTACTCCCAGCGCATGCCCACAAAAGGACAGACTCTCCCCTCCAAGCTTCATGGGCAAGGCAAGAGGGCGGCACTGCTTCCAATTCTCCCTCCAGTGGGTGGGCTCAGGACCCTCCCATGAGATGCCAAAGCACAGCTAACACCAAGCTGTGAAGTTTAACAGACTTTGTGGGAATTGTGTGGTTCATAGAGATAAGTTATTAGGCATTAAATGGAAATCAGAAAATGATCTAGGACATACTACTGTTCCTCAAGTTAACTGATCACAGACTGGAAGGGAGTCTCTCAGGGGCATCTGGGGACATCGCAGCCAGATGACTCCCAGCCTCGGTGTTACAGAAGGCTGTTCACCTTACAACATAGGACCCTTAGCCTTGTCCTCTTGCCCAGAGCCCCGACCCAATTGCTTCCAGCCCCCAAAGAATCCTTCCCTCCACAGTAAAAGTTCTTCTCTTTCTGCTCTAGAGTGATTGCAGCCAGAACGGTCTCTCCTTTCAGGAGAATCTTCCACTCCAGGACCCAGGCAAAACCATGGAGAAGGCTGCAGAGTGACAGGCCCTGAAGCTATGCACTATTTACTTTGGGGGTGGGCTAAGGACCATGGATACAGGTATCCCAGCTGCACCTGATGTCCCTACTGCTCCCAGAGGAGACTTGAGAAATTTCAGCATCCACACAAAATACAGAAACCGCCAGCACTCTCCTGCATCATCAGTCTCCGCTAGTGGAAACTCTACTAGTCACCTGTTACATTAATAATAACAGCTAATACTTACTGGGCGTTCACTGTGTTGCAGACACATGTTAATCCCTTGATACGCATTAAATGATTTGATCAGCACAACAGTCCTATGAGGTGGGTACTCTTATGTTAAAGTCTAATTTTCAGAGTTGAAACTTGATCCTGACAAACACTGGACTAGTCTCCTAGGGTTTCTGTGACAAATGACCAGCACAATAGAAATCTCTTCTCCCACAGTTCTGGAGGCTGGAAGTTCAACTCAAGCTGTTGACAGGCCGTGCACCAGTGCTGCTGGCTCCCGTGCTCCTCTGTCTGCCACAGTGCTATTCCAGTCTTGGCCTCTGTCTTCACGTGGCCTTCTTCCCCTGAGACTGCGTGTCTGTCTGTGTCACTCTCTTTTCCTATAAGGACGCCAGTCTTTGGATTGAGGGCCCATCCTAAATCCAGAATGGTTTCCTCTTGGTATGCTTAATGACCTCCGCCATAACTCTACTTCCAGATAAGGTCACGTTCTGAGGATCCTGGTGGACGTGAATTTTCGGGGACACTGTGCAACCCACAACACACAAAAATGGTGAGGACTCGTGAGGAATTATTTAATGAGTTCATGGGCGATCAGCAAGATGTCAAATTGATGAAAAGAGCACTTGAGAGGCTGAGTATGCACGTGCAGCCGGGAGAGGATTGCAGGAGCAGGTTTGCTAAGTTAGCAACAAAGCCTGTCCATGTCTTCAGGCCACTAAAGTGTAACTTTTGGGGTTATCTTCACTATTGGGCAGAAATGGGTTGAATCTCTACAAGACAAATGTACATGCATATCAGCAGCTTTGCAGATTCTAGTGCCAAGTCAATGGCAATGCAGGTTAAGCATAAATAGATTCTGCTAGAGAATTAAAGGGTCCTTGGCTCAGTCTGTCAGTCTGTGTCCCAGTATGCCATGAAAAGGACACAGCCAGTCATTCTCTTTTCTGTTTGGATCATGTATCTTAACAAGTTTTATCCTCGTTCTACAGATGAGAGGTTTGGCTGCCTAATAATCATATCAATGATTCAGCCAATGGCTTTAAGCTCCAAACCCAAGTCTGAATTTAGAGCTAAAATCTTTGCTAAATCTATTTCTTCAGCTCTTAGGTTTCGAGACTTCTCACATTAGGTGTTCATTATTTATTTTTGTCTGTAATATTCATAGAGTGAAGCAGAAGCGAAGTTCTTTGGGTCATGAAAAAGAGCTACTATCTCATTTCAACTTGAGAATTAGCATGAAATACGATGTGACTCAGTTCCTGGCTTTAAAGTGAATGCACACAGGAAATCTTGAATTTTTGGTTAAACATTTGAGATTTTGGCCATTTGTGAGGACCCAAATTCCAGGACAGGTAGTGCTGTTAGCTGTGCTGAGGCCTGCATCTTACGGGCATGTTGCGCGTGCTGGCGTGCTGGCCAGTCTTTCAGCCTAAAGGGTGAGCCTAGTATAAAAGGCAGCATCGGCTTCCCAAGTCTCTGCTCTTCACTACTCAGGATCTCAGCACGGCACTCTGTGTGGTGGTATTTGTGGAGCTGGGGATCCGTAAATCTCCCTCAGCCCAAGTTGCTTGTGAATGCTGAGTGCCTGTTCTATACTGAAACACGCTTGTCCATGAATTACCAAAGATCATCAGCTTGCTTTGATGTTCTCATGTTTCCAAACAGAAAACTCATATTAGAATAGAAGAGAGCTGGAAATGTCGAATGTCAGGGTGCCTCACCAATTCCGGTGATTCTGAGGAGACTTGACTAACTCCAATGACAGAGAGTTCGGTACCTTCCCAGGCATCTATTAGCCATCTCACTGTGGAAAGTTTTTGGCCAGCTTTAACTGTTCCAGTTCTTCCTTCTGCATTCACTTAGAATCAGTCTCGTCTCTTTGTCATAATCATTGATTAACTGAACATTTCTTTTCACAACTACTGGCTACAGTGGAGGTACAAAGATGAGTGAGACTTGGAGCCTGCCTTGAAGGAAGTGACGGTCCAGGGAGGCCAGCAGACCGCCTGTGGAAGTGATGCGGCTCCCAGAGCCTGCTCTCCCATCACCGAACATCGCAGCCTCTGCAGTACCCGGTCATGTGGGAGGATTACTGTTCAACAGGCTGGCTTCCTGGTTTATCTCTGGATCCAGTCAGTTCATCTGAGAGCTGAATGTCCGGGCCGGGGTTGGCCTCTGAGTTACTTTTTGACATCAGGCCTTCAGGCTACCTTGTGTTGTCTAACGAGGAAAAGCCTGGAGAACCCTGTGAGATGGTGCCTGAAGAGGGTGACTGCTGAGGACATAGATCACCTATGTCAGTGGTTCCCGGCCCTGGCTGCACCTGGGCAGCTTTGAAGCTACAGACCCTTAAGCACCCCCAGACACCTGATGTCATCGTTTCGGCCTGGGTCCTGAGCTTTCGTATTATAAATGCTTACCACGCAATCCTATCATGCAGGCAGGGTTGAAAATGAAAGCATTACAAATATACAGGGTCTCTTATTAGAAGTCCCATGAATGAGACATTTCTCTCAGAGTCAAGTGTAATGTACATTGTATTCTCCTAAAAGGAAAGGCATGGAACTAGTAACATAGTTTCGAACCCTAAATCAGGAGATGAGTTGTAGATAAAGATACAGGCACACATGTAGTGTGTGTGTGTGTGTGTGTGTGTGTGTGTCTGTCTGTCTGTATCATTTTAACCATTTGATTTAATTTATATTAGCTCTGGTATTGATTTTTTGGATGTATATTTTCTTACATATGGGAAAAGAGAGTTTTTGAGATGTTCACTTATTGTTCCCACTTTCTTTTCTTCTTTCTCTTCCCATAACAGGTAGCTAAGTCTGTAGTCTCTTGCCTGGGAGGATATTTAAGGTAGGCTTCCTAAATCTAATCAAAACAATAAGATGTGGGGAAAAGGGGAGCCTGAAGAAACTATGGAGAGAAGGGGGAATTCCCTTCAGACAAAAGCAACGCTTCTTTGGACTGGAGGAAGGAGAGAGAGAGAAAGAAGGAGGGTGGGGGGAAAGACGGAGAGGAGAGAGATGGAAGGAGAGAGAAGAAAGAGAGAAGGGTAAGGGGCAGGGGAGATGGGGACTGGTCCACTGTCGTAGCTTTTTGGCAGTGCCCTAAGGCAATGAATGACAGAGCTTCAGAGGTGGGGCCATAGTGCAACAGGAAGAACCAACTTTACCCTACCAAGGGTTCCTCAGCTCAGCATGGCCCCAGAGCAAAAGAGCCAGCAAGGCCAGAAGGACCAAGGAGAGGCCATCATCAGTGGACAGATGGCAGCTGGTGCAGGGGACTCTTGGATCCCTGTGTGAGGCCCTAGGAGCATGACAGCCTGAGTAGGAGGGCCCGGGATTGCTGAGGTTGATTTTCTGCCTTCTTAATATGACAAGGCCTGGAGATAAAATTAAAATAATTCATTAAAATAGAAAAGGAAGAAAGCAAAAATGTAACTTCTTGCACACCCATTATTGGGGACTGTTCTGTATTTAAAATCATCTCAAAGAATTTCTGAACTGAAGTGAGCCATAATTCAAACATTAAATACAATTAAAAATATAAGGCTACCCCAGGTGTGTTCTGACTAGCACAACAGTATCTGTGAGTCCAGATCAGCTGCCTACCTCGGCTTCATGGCTGTGTGCCCCAGCTTCTGAGTGTTCTCCTGAGATGCGCTGGCATTGTAGAGTCAGCACTGAAGGCCTCCTGGGGATCTGGCAGCATGCTCAGAAAAGCTCTCAAAACTCAGATGCAGTTTCAAAATGATTTCATCCCAGTCAGATCCCTAAACATGCAAAGCAGCTTCGTTGAGGTATAATTAAGACACAATAAACTCTACCTATGTAAATTTGATACATTTTAACAAATATATACACAGATAAAACCATCACCACAATGAAAATAAAACCCACATGCATAATCCCCAAGTTCCTTGCCTTTGTCCTTTGGAAACTCCTTCCTCCCACCTATGGCTCTCTCCTCAATCCCAGGCAACTACTGAAGAATAGTTTTCATCTATTAGTATTTTATATAAAGAGTCTTTTTTGTCTGACTTCTTTAGTGAAACATAATTATTTTGAAGTTCATTCATGTCGTTTTATGCATCGATGTTCATTCCTTTTCACTGATGAGTAGTATCCCATTGCATCGATGTGCCATGATTTTTATCCATCCGTGTTGATGGATATTTGGGTTGTCTCTGACAAATAAAACTGGTATCAAGCGTGCTGAATGGGCAGGGCATGGTGACTCACGCCTGTAATCCCAGCACTTTGGGAGGCCAAGGCAGGGGAATTGCTTGAATCCAGGAAACAGAGGTTGCAGTGAGCCGAGATCGTGCCACTGCACTCCAGCCTGTCAAAAGAGCAAAACTCCATCTCAAAAAAGAAAAAAAACAGTGCTGAATGATTCGCTTGAATTTAGTTGCCTATTCAAAGATACAAGTGAGTCATCACAAGAGAAGTAAAGGCTTCTGGTGGATGATGCCTTGTTTCATGGAGAGAGAACAGGAAAAGAAAAGCGTGCAGAGGAGGAGTGAGGTCTAGAGGCCATGAGGAATGCCCGTCTCCCCCTCAGCTGTGTCCTTGCCACAGTGGTGCTCCTGGGTCTCCCTGTCTGAAAGCTGGGCCTAACTCACTTCTAAGTGAGTCACTTTGGATAAGCAGATGACGAGATCTAAGCAGCACCGAGGGTGTGGGAGTGAATGGGAGGCTGAGGGGCCAGGGGAAGGGAGCTGCATTTTTCCAAGACTTTCGTGTGCTGGGCACTATGTCATTCCTTTACTATTTCATGCATCTTCACAGCCTCCTTTTTAGGCAGATTATTATCGTGAACTTCATAGGCAAACATGAGGGCTCACAGACAGTAAATAACACACCCAAGCTCACCTGACTCAAAATCTGCAGGTTGGGAATTTGAGCCCAGGTCTCTTGGCTTCCAGGGGCTGTTTTCTTTCATCCACCCTCTCCGGGATGGCCTCGCAGGCTGTGGCATGTGCAGATGGCAGACAGCAGCGGCAACCACGGTAAAGGGAACAGCAGGGAGAAAAAGTGCATTCTGAGCTGGGTTCTTAGTGCATGCAGGCTCCTTACACCCCGTGTGCAGGCCTGGGCGAGGCTCAACAGAGGCAGGGAGGGTCCATAGGCCAGAGTAGGACGGGAGCATCCATCCAGGCCAGAAGGGTTCTGGGCCACATAGCGACGGTCTCTGCATAGCCCCTATGGTGTGGGGGATAACCCTGCTCCGGATGTTAGCAGGGTTTATGCAAGAATCCATGTGAGTAGGCACAAAAGCTGATTTTAAGAGTAATTTTGAAGTCAAGGCCTAAGCAAAGAATCAACCTGGGTGGCAGCTCTGTGTCTACTCTTAACTTGGTAAGTGACCTGGGTAAGTTCCCTGCTGGCCCTCAGCTCGGCTTCTCCCTCTCCCCAAGAGGAGCTGGGTTAGGCTTGCAGGGATCTGTGGGGCGGCTCCTCCTTCCTGGAAAAGGCATTGGTTAACTACATCCGTTCCGTCCAGTCCAGTCTTGCATTCCTTCACCACTAGGTGGAGGGCGTCTCTTAGGTTTCCCCACTGCTCCCTGGAGGCCCTGGAGACGGTCTTACCCATCCCTCCATTTAAACTGTGACAGCTTATTAAGGAATTCCAACTCAGATGTTAGGGAATATTCGGTCAATTCAGTTGCCCAAGAGCTCAGATTTTGGGTTTCTTCACTTTCTATTTTTCTATTTTAATATATTGCACTTATTTTTTGTTTTTTTAACTTTTATACTAAATTAATTGGACTTTAAAAATGTTCCGGCCTGTGTTTAGAACTTGGGAGACATCCAGCAGAGTTGCTTTATTGATGCTTGCTTCTATCTCTGTGAAAAGTGCTTTTGATCTCTTTTAAGTGAACTGTTCTCTCCTGCATCAACCAGACACAATGAAACGGTGGAGAAGCCAGAGAGTGGTAAGGACTCGTTCTTTCAGCTGAGGAGCTTTGAGATTTCTGTTACCCCGCCCCCTGGGAACTCATACGGCCTCCGCACAGTGCAAACTGTTCTCACAATCATGCCTGATAATGAACTGATCACCTTGGGCATTTCCAGGTGCTCTCTTCACATCTCTTATCTCATCCAATCCTACTCCTCTTACAATGAGCACTTTTTAGTCTCTGCTTTTACAGAGGAAGCAGGTGAGGCTATTATTAGCCAAATAGATTCACCTGCACCCCAACATACACCAACTATCCAAGCATAGGTTGGAATTAGGAAAGGGGCTGGACCTTATTTACGCGCCTGTGAGTATAGGAGTGATCAGACTTTCTCAAATCCTGCACGTAGCCCAGGGAAGCCTGCCTCACGGAGTGGCTATGTTGGCTGGCGTGGTCATGGGGCCATGCAGGGACACCCCCAGCCTTCAGATGGAACCTTCCAGAGCTGTGTCCTGCCTGTCCCTAGGGTCCAGTGGAGGCCAGCACCCCTCCACTGACAGGAGAATCTGAAGACTTCAGCCAGGCTGACTTGCCCAGGGGTTTCTTTTCAAGTGGAGACCCAAGGACAGCATGCACTACAGAGAGAGGGAACCTGGAAGAGCAAATGCCTCCAGGAGCCCCGGAATCTGCAGTGTGTGTGAATGTGTGGAAATAGCAGCTTTCACAAGGAACATTTCTCTAACTGCAAAGGAAATTAGGCAAGCAGTTTATTTAGGAGAAGCAGAAGCAAGAGGAAAGTGATTTGCCTTTTTTTCCTCTTTTTCTCCCGAGAGGAGGATGATCCTGCAACCATCTACCAGCAGGGCGTATCGAGTCCTTCCTTATTTGCTGGAAATCCCACCCTCTCAGTTTCTGTTTTGTAGGTTGCTACTGGCAGGAGGGGACTGGAAGTCACAGAAACCCAGCAGGGCTCAGCCTCACAAGGCGTGGAGGTAGGAGATCCCAGGCATGTCTCGGCATTCAAGGAAGAGAGCCAGCATGTCAGCCCACACCTTGAGAGGGACCAGTGTGCCTGCTTGAGAGAAAGCACATGTCCTCGGGCAAGTGGCATTTCCCTCTCAGGAAGAGTGAAGGGCCAGGTCGCAAAAGAAGAAGTGAAAGTTGCTGCATACTTTGAATACTGAGGGCAGCCTTCAGGATTTAGTGCCCCAGGGCAGACTTCTTTGGGGAAGAAGCTGGGAATGAATGGTTTACTTGGGGTGGGAATTAAATCTTTTCTGGGCACCCCCCACCTTGTAGCAGGCACTGTGCTAAACCGTGGGGAGCCCCAGGGAGCAAGGCAGGCACCGGTGTGTCATCAGCACTTCCTGACAGAGCCTTCTACAGTGATGGAAACGTCTGTGTCCGTATCTGTGCTGTCCACTATGGCGGGCACAGTCTGCTGATGCAACACCTGGAATGTGGCTAGTAAAGCTGAGGGGCTGAAGTTTCAATTCTATTTCATTTTAACGTAAATTGAAATAGCCATGTGTGGCTAGTGGCTACTCTGTGGGAAAGGACTATCCCGTGTAGACCCTCAACGTGGGGAACAAAAGAAACATACTGTGTTGCAGGTTCTGGCTTTGTGATGCTCCAGGTGTGAAATGGAAGACAATGGGGAAGCAGGATCCCTGCATGTCTGGGAGGTGTGCCTTTCCAGGACTACATTTACTCTCTCACGCACTTAGCACTGCCTAAGGGGGTTATGTGTACCCAGTGTGTATCAGTGACCAAGTACTCCTTAGAATGAGGGATTGTTTTCTTAGAATCACGCTGCTCTTTATGAGTTGCAGTTCACATTATCGGGAGCCCGAGCTGCTCTCTGGGTGCCAGGGGTTGGTGAGGGGTGTGGTACCCAGCAGCTGGGGGACCTCAGTGAGGGGCTGGCCCAGCCCCATTTTTCGATAAGATGTGGGGATAATGACTCCTCTATTCCTTTTCTCTATGTGTCTGGCCCATAAAAAATCCTCATTCCGTGAATGTGGCGGTGTCCACTGCGGGGAATGCTCTGTTCATCTGTGCAGTGGGAAAGCTAGTTAGTTTCTGGGTCTGGAGCCCTGTAGGACGGCCTGGCAGTGAGAAAGGCTTTCCTTGTTGGTCGACATGGAAATGCTGGAGATGGTTGGTCGCTAGTCAAGGCAGTAGCTTCCTGCCCTCTTGGATCCTAGGGCAGAAATAAAGTCAGGCTTTCATCAAACCCGGTCTGTAGCCATTCTACATATTGAGGAATATTTAGATGACCAGAAGAGCTACCATCAGGATGTGAAGTGAGGGATTATGACTATTTCACAAACATTTACTCCACACCCACTATGTGCTGTTAGCTTAGGCATTATGCCTTCTGGGGTCTGCTAATGCTGGAAGGCTTTATTGCCACTTGTGGTTTTATAAATGTGCTTTTAAAGCATGGAGATTGTCAAGAACAGGAAAGATTTAATTTTATCCCAAGGTTGGGCTAAGGGTTTGGCACAGTACAGAACAGGGGCTGTGGAGGAGATTCTCCTGAGATCATTGAGACTTGCTTCATTCAGAAAGGTGCTGTCTTGGGCTGTGCATCTCTTTGGTATCTGGGTAAAACTTTGAAAATAATCACTACATATTAACAAGCAGGGTACAAAAGAAACTTCTTCTGTGCTATTTTTCTACCCAAAATACTTCTCCAACATTTTTTTTGAGACAGCGTCTCACTCTGTTGCCCAGGCCAGAGTGCAGTGGTGTGATCTTGGCTCACTGCAACTTCCGCCTCCTGGGTTCAAGTGATTCTCGTGCTTCAGCCTCCTGAGTAGCTGGGATTACACGCACCTGCCACCACGCCCGGCTAATTTTTGTGCTTTTAGTAGAGACAGGGTTTCACCATGTTGGCCAGGCTGGTCTCAAACTCCTGACCTCAGGTGATCTGCCTGCCTTGACCTCCCAAAGTGCTGGGGTTGCAGGTGTGAGCCACGGCGCCCAGTCCACTTCTGCTTCTGATTTTTCCTCTGAACTACCAGTCCTGTTCAGCACTTCTCCTTGTTCCATTGTTGAAAGTCTGGTACATGCTGCTGAAGTACATTGTCAGATCTCTTTATCATATTTCTCTTTCCCAAATCTGTTCTGTCCTCCCCCCTGCAACCTCCCCACATGCAGTATTGTAAGGGGTTTGCTACCCAAGAGAACTCATTTTGAGGATTCTTGTTCATGATTGCAAATGATTGACTCCACATGGAAAGATCTGTACATGGTCAAACATAAAAATAAATATGACCTAAAGGCATTCAGCTGTAGGGAAATATTTGGAAAACAAAGATAATTTATTGACTTAACTGATAACTTTTCTTCTCGACTTTTAAAACTCAGATATGTTATTAAGATCTTAAATTACTTCGGTATTGGCATATTGCACCGATTTTGTTATTGCAAATTGCCTTATCCTGGCTTCGAGAATCTGTGCACACTGTATGGTTTTGGGGACGTTACTTGTGCTGTCTGAGCCTTAGGATCCCATATTAGTGAGTGGGCACAGTAATGTTCTGTCATAATGACAAGAGCACCTATGTGATACCAACTCAGCAAATGCTAACGTTCCTCCTTCCTTTTTATTTGAGTATCTAAGCATTTTATAGTGACTCTAATGCTACTTTTCATCCAGGCCTGAACGAGAAAGCACACAGAAATGTGAGCTGGTACTTTTCATATGGTCCACACAGATGCTTAGGACCCAAGTCTGTTCTGAATTATTCAGGCCCATTGTCAGGTCCTGAATTTCAATGCTGAGTAGAGATGCAAGCTCTGGATGCCAGACAGTCCTGCCTCTCTGCTTCCTGACCTAAGGAGAAAGGGCCGTAGGCTCCCTCTCCATCCCGCTCAGCCTCAGTGCTAAAATCCCCTGGCCCCACTCTGGGTACAGCAGACAGAGGCTCCCACCAAGCCAGTTCCTCTCTCAGGTCCTCTCTCAGGGTAAGGCTATTTTCCAGAAGTCAGGAGACAGCTTGCCTGGTGACCTTGGCTCCGGGCCACCTGCTTCACCCTGGGATGGCATAACCACGGCCAAGTTGCTGTGCGAGCCAAGCCTGTACCTTCATCCATGATCCAGGGCCTGGCACCGCAGGAAGGGAACGACAGTGCTGGGGACGTTAGCAACCCGAGGGCAGCAGGCCAGGACCACAGCCAGGCCAGGGAAGAGCAGGGGACAGGCTGGCTGTGGCCCCTCCCTGGCTCTTGGTGTTCCCTGTAGGACCCCATTTCCTAAAGTGTTTCCCTTCCTACAGAGACATGCATATTGACAGTAATGTTAAAGAGGGCAGGTGGGACATTTTTAGGTTAACTGTACCTGTGGAAAGCTGGATTAAATAAACCATCTTCCATTCTTCCCAGGGCATTTCAAATGCTAACGTACCTTGTGGATCTCCAAAAGAGGGAAGAATGTGCGGCTTTCCCCAAATCATTTGCCCCATTCTCCTTTTTTGCATTATGCATAATGGGCTTTAGGAAATGTGGCTTGAGGGTGACTCCCTGTGACCTTGAAAACGGCTCTCTGCTTCCCTGGCCTTAGTTTCACTACCTGAAATTGGTGCTCACACCCCTCTCCGCCCTTCCTCAGGGGGCTCCTGCATTCATGACAGCCCTGCAGCTCCAGGTCAGGACGGGGTTCAGCTTCTGCCCCCTTCCCCAGCCCTCAGAGGGCGCTTCTTTGGTTAAGTGGTGGATCCCTCTTCCCTGGGCCTTTGGCACCCCCCAGCCCCCAGGACACTCCTCCGGCCCAGCCCCACACCAGGCCTTCCTTCAACACTATTCCGAGTCCAGGGCTCTGTCCGCATTCACGCTGCCCACTCTGCCTGAAACTGTCTGCTGCCTTTCTTTGCCCAAGTAACTGCTGTCTTCCAGTTCAACTGTGTCCTAACTGATTTTCTGCCTACTGGATCTGTCCGTTTCTGACGGAAAATGTTGGGAGTCTCCAGCAATAAGAGTGGGTTCATTGATTTCTGTGTGGTTCCCTCTGGCTGTGCCTCATTATGCTGATGCTCTGTTGTTAGGAGTGTACATGTTAAGGATTGAACGTCTTGTTGGAAAATTGACCCCCGTGTCATTATGAAATGACCCTACTTACCCTGATGCCTTTGCTTTCTGTGACTCTGCTATGCTGAAATCAATCAGTATAGCTACTCCTGCTTTCTTTTGATAGTGTAACTATGATATTTTTTTCCTTCATTTCTTTATTTTTAATCCATATGTGTCATTATACTTAACATGGATTCTTATAGACAATATCTAGTTGGGTCTTGTCTTTGGATCCACTGAAAGTCTCTCTTTCAATTGCTGTCCTTAGACTACTGATGTTCAAAGAGACCGTGGGTGCTGGATTATATTGACTGTATTTGTAACTGTTCTCTATTCTATTTGTGGGCCTTTTTCTTTCATTTCGTGTTTGTCTTCCAGTCTTCCTGCCTTCTTTGGCTTTAAGTATTTTGCATAACTCGATGTGTCCCCTCTCTGCCTTCTGTTTTTCAAGATTCAGCTGAGGTGCACTTGGTCCCATGGGTCCTGGGTACCTTTGGGTCCTAGGTGTCTGTGTCAGCAGCCCAGAGCCTGTCTGTGGACACTCTTGCCCATCTCACCCACGGCTCCTCCAGGGCAGTGGCCTTACATCCTCATGTCTCCGTCCCTGACCCCTGGTTCTGGGATGGCAAGGACCAGGGGTCAGGGACAGAGACCCTGGTCCTGGGTCAGTGCTGGTGGGACAGGACAGAACTGTGTATATAGATAGAGTGGCACTTGAATGAGCGTTACACAAGCACATGTTTATAGGACTATAAGCATGTTTACATTGGAAAATAATAAGCCCCAGAAGCCTTCTTGAGGGAAATCCCCCTTCACCACACTGACTGCTGCATGGCTGAACTCCTCCACGCCCCGCAGCCCTCCTCTAGATTCAGCCGATTCACCTCCAGGACCTGGGGATCCTGCCTGTCCTCTGGAGGAGTTCCTTGTCCAAAAGAAGGGCCTGAATGCTCAGATGAGGAGAAGACCCTCCTGGAGCACCCAGGGAGCTCAGGGAGCCCAGGGGGTCAGCATCCTGTTGTGTCTGGCCCTTCCTCTAGGGTTGGGGTGGGGGGCAGTTGATGTTGGCAGTGGAGCAAGTAGAAAGATGGGCTGGGCTTAAAAGGGAAAGCCAAGGGCCTCAGGCCCGTGTCACTGCTTGGGACAAGATAAGAACTCAGAGAGTTCAGGGCTCTGGGATGAAATCTTCAGCCTTCACTCTGTTGTTATTAGAGGCTCAGGATTTGTGAGGCCAGCCTCTGCCCACCAGAGGCTCATGGTCCCACACACTCCGGGGTGAGAGCCCTAACACGACTGACATGAACTCAGAGACCAGGTCTTCAGAAAGCTCTAAAAATTAGATGCAATAAGTTCTGCTTTGTCCCAGAAGAACTCAGCAGGCAGCTGGGCACTGGAAGACTTCCCAGGACCAGCAGGTTCCTGTGGTGCAAGGGAACCTGGGAATCAGGTGTGATTTCGATGTTGGGAGAAGGCTGGAGGGATCATTTGCCCTCACACCTCATTGGGGCTCGATGCCTTCCTGGAGATGGGGATCTGACCCGGGACACCAGCTGACCAGCCTCCTGCAGCTCTCAGGGTCCCTGCCTCCATGAGTACCGGCTTTAATTTCCTATCAATGCATGTAAACACACCACTGTTCTCCCATGGGGTGGTATGAAACCAACGTAAAAAAGGAATCATGGTGCTCGCAGAGGTGGGAAGTGGGTGTGGGCAGAGGGGATTTACAGAAGATTTTACAAAAGTCAGTGCCCACTGAGGGTGGGGATCAGGGCAGTGCCCAGAGGGAGGAGGTCCCTGAAAGGGGAATTGAATTGAGGGGCCCTGAAACGGCACAGCAAACTTACTGTGGGGCCCAGCCCACCCTCTACCCACAGGAAGCTGGAGGGAGGATGACAATGAGGAAGCTCTCGCAGGTGCCTGGGGAGGAACAGCACCGTGAGATGGTGGCGGAAAGGAGGCCACAGCCACTGAGGCCTTCTGGGAGCCTGGGATCCCGCGTGGTCGTGCCCACAGAGGGAGGTCTTAGGGTGGCCTTGTTCGGGAGAGGCCCTTATGCGTATGCATGGCACCTCCTTGGGCCAGGGGGTAGCCAAGCTGACAGAGAGGCCAGGGCTGACTCATGGGGCAGAGAAAGAGAAACCTTGGGACAATTCACACACTCAACGTCACAACCAGTTGGTTTGACAAAACATGGGAAAGAAGAAGTGAAATTTGTTAACTCTATCGAGATCCATGCAGTTCAGTTCAGGGGACAGTTTTGGTACCAAATTATCCTTATTATGCAAATTTCCTCCCCCAGCAGGTTCCAGTTGTGCCCAGGGACCCATGGCGGGTGCATCAGCTTCCCATGGTGCCTATTCACCGAGTCACCAGGGCCATCTGCTCAGCCCAGGCCCAGGGCCCGCTGCCAGGGAGGAGGGGCATGGGCATGGGCAGGGGCCAGGCTGCTGCTCCAGGACCTGCCGGGCCACTCCTGAAGCTGGAAGGTGATGCAGCCTGCCTTGAGTGGCCCAGATCCCAGACATGGACAGGAGGCAGAGTTCAAGGGACGTCCACCTTGTTACTGTCTTGACCATGTCAAAAAGCTGGAAAAGCAAGGGAACGTCCCCATGAGACCTTTATCCTTAGGAAAATGCAGCCAAGAACTTGGCTTTTCTAAAGCATCAGCCCCCATGAGGCCTGGGCTATGCTTCAGGGTCCCGTCTTCTTTGACGGCTGCTCTCCAGAGCCTGCCTCTGCCCACCCTTGCAGGGTGCTGCCACCCACCACTTGAAGGTCATTGCCAGTATCCTAAATACCTGGCCCAGTGGCCTCATCTCTGCTCCCTTCCTCATTCCATCTGCTTTATTGAACCTATTTATGGGCTTCTCTTTTTGAATTAAGAAAGCAAATCTGAGATGCTGTCCCCAATGCCTAGGCCTTCCTACCTGGAGCAGCCATTCTTATTTCCTTTGCCTAATTCCTCCTGTTTCTCCTCTCCCCATGCTCCCAGAGTCATCCCATGCCTCCACCTCTTTCTTGAGGTGACATGTGCCTGTCATAGCCCCATTATATGAGCCCATGCCTCATGACTCCCAAATGCATCAGCCATCCATGGGGACCTGGCTGTCCCACTCGTGCTTACACAAAACCAAGTTTCCCTCCTCAAATCCTCTGCCCATTTTCCCTTTTCTCAATGATGGCTCATATAGGCTCTGAGACTAGGTTTCAACTCCTCACCTCTCTTCAAACACAATAGATTTAATTATCTTAAGTAGATGTTACACAACAAATGTTTATTGAACATCTACTGTGTTCCAGGTACTCTTTTTGACACTGAGGATATGGCACTAAATTAAAAAAAAAAAATCCCCGCTCATGGAGCCTGCATCCTTGTGACAGAGTCTGGTCCTCTCCTTCTGCTTCTCTCGTCTCCTGTCTTCTGCTGGCTAGTGTCAGCACACCTGCTCTGGGTAACGCCTCTCTTCTGCCGGGATGGCATGGCTCCCATCCCTGTCTCCAGAGTCCTGTTGCACACCCGCTCCTTCTCACCTCCTAAGGCTCCTGGATGCCTCCCAGTTCACCTGCTCAAACTCCTCCTGTCTGTCCTCAATCTACATTTCTGAATTTATCTCCCATTTTTTTTCTCCTTGAGTACTCCTTCCCAGACAAACGGGGCTACTGCTGCTGGACTTCCGGTTCTGACACACAATAGATTTCATTCACATTTGCTGCCCCCCTGCTTCCAATGTCAAAATCCCAGTCATTCTGAAAAGCTGGAATCAGACAAGGTCTCTTCCAGGAAGCCTGCTGTAATCCTCCAGGGAGAAGGGGCGTGTCCTCCCACTGGGCTTTATCACTTTAGAACACTGTTCACTGCCCCTTTCTTCATAATCACCTTTGTGCTGGGTCATTTCTCCCCATGCTTTCTGGAGGGCAGGCACGGGAGCCAGATGCCCAGGGACAAGTGCTGGTCCTAGTCCTTTCCAGCTGTGTGACCCCAGGCAGGTTACTCAGCTTTTCCAAGCTTCAAAATCCTCATCTGCAGAACTAGAGGTGACAACGGTACTCATAGAGACAGACAGGTGGTTACAATCCCCAACCCCTGTGATGCTGTGAGCCTTGATCCCAGCACACAGCCAGGCACTGAGGGCTCAGGAGTGATGTGATGTGAGTGGCTCAGGTCACTCTGTGACGTCAGGAGTGTCTTTTGTGTCAAGAAGAAATTGATTTACTTTATTCCCGACTTCCCAGTTTCCCCCTTTGCAGCTCGAGTTATTCAGCAAACCAATGAAGGATCTTAAGATTAAGAAGAGCCAGGAGTAAGACTCAGTGCAGAGATAACAGAATGAAGTCAAAAGTCAAATGTGTCATTGTATGTTGGCGGCAGGGACACAGAAGGGACACTGTCTAATTGGGGAAACGTTCCTGCTCTTGTCTTTGGTCTTGAGTGTACTTGTAATTGCGCTCATCTTTGACCAGATCCTTTCAGGCTTCCTGACATTTTGCAGAGTTCTCCCAGGCCCCTGATGCTTAGCTTAGCTTGTGTTTCCAGCGCTCTGAAATAGCCCTTCATTGGCCAGCCTCTGTTTGACTCTCATTTCTTTTTCTGGTCCTCCTGCCCTTCTGTTTCTAGTTCAGATTCATGCATTCTCCATACTCTCAGGGACCAGCTCTCCAGTAGCTCCGCTGCCTTGCACGCTCTGCAGGGCTGGAGGGTACCAGAGCTCTCCAGAACCCCCAACCCCACGTCCTCGCTCTGTGCCTGCCCTGGCATATGCCCTGGAGAGGCCTCTGAATTCTCTGAAGTGAAGGGGCCTGCTCACTGAGATGGAGGCTGGGAAACTTGATGTGCAATTTGTGGATGAGTTTGGTTGAGGAGGCAGCCAAGGGAAACTTCTCTGAAAGCAGATTCTCACCCGCAGCTTTCTCCTCCCCTCCCTGGAATTCAGAAGCCATGGGATTGCAAACCCTGGCATTCCTGTGTATCAAATCCCATATCCTCCCTGGAGGTGGCACTGCCGAGATGGAATGGGAACCGGGAGAAGACAGGGACTGAGGGGCCTGGGCCCATTCTGTCTCTGCTGCAGTGGACTTGAGTGCTCTGTGGAGCCCTGAGATGCTTCTTTCACTTTATGATGGGGCACATATCATCTTCCCCAGGCTCATACAGAACATGAATGTGGCTACAAAGGTGGTTTGGTGCTTCCCAGACACACCTGTCTGATTTCTAAGGGGGATGTGGATAGTCTCTGTCTTGCTTGGCTGTCACGCAGCTGGAACAAGATAAGGGGGCTAGACGGTGCTATACAAACGCCAGGTGAGGCAAGAAAGGCTGAGCAGCCACTCTCGCAGCACTGAGCCCAGCGCTCCACAGACACTGAGGATTAAATCCTTGCTCACTATAACCCTCAAAGCTTTCAGTAAGGAGAAAACTGGGGCTCAGAGAGGTTAGGCCATGTGTCCAATGTCACACAGCCTTAATGTACAGAGCAGATATTCACACCCAGGCTTGGCAGCTCCAGAGTCCTGTTCCTAACCACGATGCCATATGCCCATCTCAACGTGCCCAGAGGGACACCTCTAAGGCAGGGCCACCTGGAGCTCCTGGCTGAGAAAATGGCACTTGGCTTTGAAGTAGTAGGAAACCAGGGGAGATCTGTGTGCCAGGCAGGGTCAGTGACTGATCAGTTTCCTGCTTTAACACAATCACTATTGAGAACTCAGAAGGCTGGGTTGGACTAAGGAGATTGGGAAGACAGGGAGGCCTTTAGGAGGCTCCCACTGAAGTGTGGCCAGAGAGAGGCACTGTGACACTGAGAGTCGCTGCGGAGGCCAATGGCAGCTAAGCATGACCTCCCATCTCAGTGGACCACGGAGGTCCGGGTGAACAGGCTTGGCTTCTCCACTAGGGGAAACATGCTGAGATCCAGGGTGTGATGTGGGGATGGCCATGGAAACTTGCCCCTGTTTCCATGTGGATGGGCTTTGGTAAAGCCCCTTCCCCAGGAGGAAAGGAGTGGCTTGAACTTGAGTCTGGTTGTAGGAACCGAGTGTGCTTCCTCTTGCTCCACGGGGTTCTGCTGCCTGTAGCTTCAGGGTCTGGTCCCCTCTCCCCATCCTGTAGGGCAGGGCTCAGCCTTTGCTGGGGGCTCCTGAGCTTAATTGCTACCTGTGGCCAGGTGGCAAGTCTGTCTAACGCAGGATGAGCGTAATGCCCGCTGGGGTCACACTGTGAAGCTATGTCCTCTCCTCTCAGTTTTATAAGTAAGAAAGCTACTTCTTTTTTTGTTTCCCACTTGTTGCTTCTTTTATCTATAATAACTGGGTTGTTTCAAACTTGGGAGGAAAAAAAAAAAGAGACTATTGATTCCTCTCCTTCCCTCCAAAAATGGGTTTAGGCTCAGGAAGAGAGGCAAGGGTGTAACTGTCTCAAGGAGGAAAGGACTGGAAATCTGCTTAGCACAATTTGGGGGCTAGTCCCACATCTCATGGGTGGGCTGTGTCCAGACCTCCAGCTCCAGAGTGTTCAGGAGGAGGCTTCTGAAAGCTGCATTTGTAATAGCCACTCAGGTGATTCCGAGCTGCATTTGGGAAATAAAATCCTGGGAGACGATTGGAGGCAACGGAGCCTGGGCAAGGCTGGAATCCATGAGGGAGTCTCATGGTGGCCCAAAACTGGGGGTTGGCTTTGCTCAGGCCTGTTTAATGGCAGGAGAAGCCAATGGGAGCCTAGGATGCTGGGGGCAGGGTTGCTATTCTAAGAGCCATGGGGAATCCCTTTCTGCTTCCTTAGAGGACGTTACGGGTAGACGATTTACAAAAAGGCAGAGAAGACAGATCTGTACAGGCAACAGCAACATTTGGACTTCAGCTCTGCACAGCAACCCTGTGCCAGCGGTTCTGAGTTCTAGTGCAGAGAAAAGGCCAGAAGTTTTCAGGTGGATGTCCTGGGCTTTGGAGGAACGTGGAGTTTCTGCTTTGGTTGTCTGAGAACTTCCTCTGGGTCTTTTACCAATTGCTCAATACCGTGAGTGTCTGTTTTGTGTCTGGCCCTGTGCTGGAGTTGAGAGGCCGTAAAAGACAAGACCTGAGTTTTGCAAACAGGTGAAGGGATTTTGTTCCTCGAGAACCCATGTGAGACGGTTTCACCAGGGAGTCACAACCTCCAAGACATTTTATTTTGACAGAAAATGTGAAAAACTCATCAGAAATGAGATCAGGAATTTTGGATCTCCTAGTCCCCAGTCCTGATTTTAAATTTCCAATTCCAAAATTCTATAGTAACATCTAAACTATAGCTTGGCCGGAGGCGGTGGCTCAAGCCTGTAATCCCAGCACTTTGGGAGGCCGAGGCGGGTGGATCACGAGGTCAACAGATCGAGACCATCCTGGTCAACATGGTGAAACCCTGTCTCTACTAAAAATACAAAAGATTAGCTGGGCATGGTGGCACGTGCTTGTAATCCCAGCTACTCAGGAGGCTGAGACAGGAGAATTGCCTGAACCCAGGAGGCAGAGGTTGCAGTGAGCAGAGATCACACCATTGCACTCCAGCCTGGGTAACAAGAGCGAAACTCCATCTCATAAAATAAAATAAAATAAAATAAAATAAAATAAAATAAAATAAACTATAGCTTGACTCTTAAATTTACCCCACTCCTCAGGAAGAGAAGTGAAATGTGGCCGGCAGCCATTTCCAGGAGACCAGAAGAGGGTAAATGAATACTCAAGATTTACAGCGTCGAAAGGCTATATTGAGGATAATTCTTCTGTAAAAGACAAGGTGGTGAAAACTAACAAATGAAGCCTGTCATCCTACCTGGGGCTCCTAAAAGAGTTTTGGAACCTCTTTTTCATGTCACTATGTTGCTGGTCTAGCTTCCTAAGGCACTGAGCTGCTAGCCTGTATTTTACAGTGTTACAAAAATATACATCAACATCTTTATCATCCTCTCGTCCTGCCCCCACCCTTCTAAATTACTTTTCCCTTTTAGTTTGAGTCCAGGCTATTTTTTAACTAACTGTAGATTTTCTTTTTTTTTTGCCCCATGATCACTGGGAAATATGCAAGGCATAGCTATAAAAATGGCTGAACAGATTTGTAAACAGATGTATCATTATATGTTTATGTACATATATACAACATGATCCCTCAATGAGATAACCTAAGGAGGCTGAAAACTTCTCCTAAAGATGCTGCCTTGGCAAAGACATTTTCAAAAGTCCTGCTTGGGTAGTGATGCCAGGCCCTGATGTGAAACCCAATACAGTTTATTTCACTGGAGTTTCGTCTTGTTTGGATCTGATGTTGTGCCACATTAAAGGTACAATGTGGCTAGATTGGCTAGATCTGAACCCAAACGATATCTGGCCATTCATCCGAAAGGCACAACGATTTTCACCAGAGTCTGCAGTAGTGAGATTCTGCAGCAGAGCTCAGACAAACCTCGCGGCACTGGCCCAGTCCTTGCAGTTCTGCAAAGTGGCTATGCTGAAGGTGTACTCACTGTGGTCACTCTGCCCTCTGTGCTCCCACCACCCTGGGCCCGGCCTCTCACGGAATGACTGCAGCCTACTGCAGTGGAGAACTGGAAATGTATCTCTTGCTGCCCTCTATCCCCACCCACCCTCAAGACTGAGACTTAGAATCCCCTTGCCCAGCACTGTTGCAGATGGGAGGTTTGCTGCACTGAGCTGCTGCGCCAGTCACATGATACCACGCACGTTCCCAAGTGGTACTGCCGCTGTCCCGAGGCCTATCTCTTCTCCCTCTCATACTGGGATCTCACTGGGAGAAAGTCTAGGCGGATTCCTGCTCTGCTGCTGGGTCTTCTCTTATGGCAGTGTGGTTTCAGGGGATAGGGCAAACAGAGTATTTGTTGCATTTATTTGTTCTATCACTACAGAAGAAGTATTTCAAAATGTGTACAAAAGGATACTCTGTTCCTCCAGTGGTACATCCCTTGTTCACAGGTAAACAGCAATAACTTAACATCATCATAGAGGCAGACTGGAAATATTATAACTGCATTCCTCATTTACAATCCTGTGCATGTACTTGCCAGAAGGGCAGCTGAATACCTAAAGCTGTACTGGATACAACAGATTCGACCTGAACAATCACCACAAACAACATTATAAAAAAGTGTATTAGAAAGTATTGGAAACAATATTGCATATTAATATGTGGTTACACATGTTCACAGTGAGTGCCATCGCACCGAAAGCATATGTGCTTCTTTTTTCCTGATGCCTGTACATCTTAAATAAGTCTCATAATTTTGGTTTATCTTAAAGTAAAAATACACTGAAATGAATAAGAGAGATACGGATTTTAAAAGAGTTGACCATTCATTATTGCTGGAACTGAAGAAAGGAAGGATACATCGGCGTCATGATTTGTTTGAGTAAGTCCAGTTCATGTCGTGTTTGTTTTGGCAAGAAAAGGACACGACAAAACTCATAGTGCAGTCAAAAAAAAAAACAAAAAAAAAAAAAAAAAAAGAGAGAGAGAGAAAAGCACAAAACAGGAGGGAAAACCATATAACAAACCTACATCTCAGGTAGCTCTTTCTTAAGGAAGATCCTAAGATTTTATTATGGGGCTAAGTCTAAATTTGAAATGGGACATGCTGCTATCTGAAGCAACAGGTGCTAGGACTTATCCTTTGGTGCTAATGCAATGATAATGCGATGTTTTTTAGTGACTCTTGGATTAGGATAATCACACTCTCTAGGTACAAATTACAGAAGGAATATGAGGCAAGGGGCTGAGATTCAGGCTATCCACATCCTGGGAAGCTGGGGTGGCAGGGAGCGGGAGGGAACAAAAAACAGTGATTTCTAGCTGTAATCAACAGGCCAAGCTGTTATGGGTAACCCTCCTGTCTCCAATATTTACTTCAAACACAACGAGAGGGCATGGCATCTAGGCACACAGCAGTACACAGCGGTACCCAAGACACATACTCATGCCATCATACAACAGAATGAACTACACAACGAAAAATGTGAGGTCATGCAAACTCCTACTTTTACCAGCCAGAAGAGAAACTTCAGCAACTTTTGGTATATGATATGACCACCTTTCAAACATAAGTTAATTACTTGCTGACATAATATGAAACCTTACTTTAAATACAAGAGTTTCAAAGAAAAATGGTGTTACACTATAAAACCACAACAGAAGGCGTGGAAAGAGACATTTATATTGGCTATAAAAGCAGTGAGAGGAAAGGGCAAAGCAGTTTAGAAAAGAATTCCTGCAGCCACTATTTACAGTTCTGGTTTGAGCTTTGTTTGAATTCCACTTGAAAAATAACTTTCTTCAACCAATTGACACAGTGGGATGAATGGAAAAGGACAGAGTAGGTGAACTTTGCAACAAACCCAAGAGAGTCTCTTAGAGAGACCCTAAGAAGGCTCTCACCTTAGAGATGTTAACTTGGATAAGGCGCATCTTTCTCTGTAATTGCATATTGAATGAGTGCTGTCTAAAGCCCTTGCTCCTCTCTCTTCCTTCGCTCAGTGCATCGGTGCAGCTATGTTGTTTATTCCAGTTTCCAAATGCCACACCCTTCTGTAAGCAGAGAAATCCATGACTCAAGAATGCTATCTTTGTAAACTCCATCCTTTCCACAAAACTCAAATGTTTATGAGAAAATATGTTTTTGAAGACTGAAGGGAAATAATTCATTTATAGAATTTGTCATGATTCCACAGGATCACAAGTCAGGCTTGATACTGCTGACTGGGAATATTGAGAATATTCTTCAAGTGCCTTATTTTATTTATTTATTTTTCTTGGAAGGCTTCCCAGACCTTTGATAGGTTTAGAATTCATTCAGGTCCGTGGTTCTCCGACAGGAGTGATTTCTCCTCAAAGGGAACAGTTGGTGGTACGTGGAGACAGTTTGGGTTGTCAATTTGGGGTGCTACCAGCCTCTCCTGGGTAGTGACCAGGGATGCTGCTGAATATCCTACGATGCACAGGAGAGCTCCCTCCCAACAAATAAGTATTCAGCCCGAAATGTCATAGTGCTGAGACTAAGTACCCCTGTTTGGATTAAATGCTGAGGTGCTTATGTACAATTTCCCCTCTGTTGCTTCATCTTGGGACAGTGTTGGTGAAGTGTTGTAAATATTTGAAATGGTGTATTCTTCATTGCCTAGGTGGTTGAGAGTAATGACCTTAATGATAGCATTAATTTTGAAGGAGACCTTTGCCGGTTGGGATTAGAATCTCCACACACCTTTCCTGGGCTTTAGTGCCTCCACGTCATCGCATGGATGGGCAGGGTTCTCACCTGCAGCGCCACCTGCCTCCTCTTTCCTGGGGGATCTGGTGGCATTACTATCTGAGGGTCTGGCTCAGTCCCTCGATTGCCCTGTGCATTCCAATATCCCACAGGTGCAGAGCCAGCATGTGAATACACATGCTGCTTTACCTTTACAGAAAAGAGCTTCACCATGTTTGAAAGCTTATTTTCAAACAGGTGAGTTCTGTGTGTTAGCAAAAGAGATGCTGGGCTTCATGTAGTTCATTAAGCTGAAAATTAATGATCATTCTAAATCACTCTTTTATGGGCTTTAAAATGAGAATAATATACAGTGAGAAGAGGGAAAGAAATTTACCAACACTGAAAAATTCAGGCTTGTGGCTACAAACAGATGTACATAACTAAAATGAGGACTAGAACTGGATTTCTTCAGGAAATGAGGCTTCTTCTGCTCTTAGGTGGAACCAGCCAGGGAAGGAACAGATCTGAAATAAAGTTTGGTTTCTGATGAATGTTGCCGTTTGAGAGGTTCAAAACTAATGAAGATCCAAATTTCAGGACTGGTTTTTAAATTGTAGTGATAGACTTGGGGGCCATTAAAGGCATGGGAGTGAAAAAGTGGGGAACTGGGCTCCCCAGATATGCCCACAGGAAGACCGGCTCCTCCTATGCCGGCAGCAAGCCTTGGGAGGGTCAGGTCATCTGAGCAGTCTCCGCAAAGCCAGTGAATCCAGGAGGAGCCGAAAGGCCCTAGTCTGACCTCTCCCTCCACCCAGGGCAGATAGACAGACAAGACTTTCCCCAAACAGTTCATTTTCCTACGCAGAATACGACTTAAAATAGTATTTTCTCTCAAAAGTGCAGCCTCTCAGCCCTAGCTGCATGTAGCCTGAAGCTGGCCTGGGCACAGACTGTTGGCCCTGCTGTATGGGCATTTGGGTGGTGGCACGTCTGTCCTGTCTGCTCACTGGCAGAACCACAGGCAGGAGCTGTGCTCCCTGTGTCTGGGACTGGAAAAGACCTGGCGTGTGAACCCCGTGTTTAGCACAGAGACCAGCACGCTCCTTCCTCGGCTATGGCCTATTTGATCTATTTCTCTCTGAAAATTTAGACTAATCATTTGGAAAAGGGGATTCTAGGAAGCAACAGGTGAGGGAACCTCAGCCAGCAGTCTGGGGAAACATCGAGGAAGGTAGCAGGTCTGGGTGCTCCCAATGCAGCCCTGCCTCTAAAAATAAAAATCTTTTCAAAAGCAAATCAAACCCCAACCAACTCAAACATAAAACGAAAAACAGCTACAAATCCAAGCACAACGTTATCTGGTCCAGTCCAGTCTATGCTGCTGGCGGGAGCGAGGAGGCGGCAGTCCTTGTGCTTTTCCTGGGGGTGGCTCGGGGGGGACGCGGGGTGCTTTAGCTCATGTGGAAGCGGTGCTCCCCCCGCGTTATGTGCGACGAGAACTCGTACCGGTCCTGGCTGTGGTAGCCGCACATGTTGCACTCAAAAGGATCACGGAAGCCGTGGCAGCCCATGTGGATGGTGTACATGACGTGATCCAGGAAGAGCACCCGGCAGTGTTCGCACTTGTACACCTTCATCTGCTCCCCGCTGGTGCTGACCACGCGGAGCGCGTCCTGCGAGTTCTCGGAGGCGGCGCGCAGCAGGTCGTAGGCGCGGTGCTCCTCCTTGAGCGACAGCCCGTTGCGCGCGTGCGGGGCGATGTGGTTGGTCAGGTAGATGAGGCCGCTGCGCTGCTCCTCGTTGTTGCTCTCGGTGTCCGTGGAGTCTTGGCAGCTGTTGCTCGGGGACGCCTCGCGCTCCGAGGGCACCGACTTGGCCTTGGAGAGCAGCAGCATGTTCTCCACGGCGCTGTCCTGGGCCGAGTGGTTGGAGCGCGGGGTGCCGTCCGCGAGCGGCTTGTGCAGCTGGTACATGGGGCTGATGACCGGGACCACCTCGGGGCCGCCCGGGGGCGTCTGCACCAGCGGGCGCAGGGACTCGGCCCCCAGGTAGTTGATGGCGTTGTTGATGGCTTGGTCCATCACGTGGGACTTCATCATCTCGTTCTCCTTCTCGTAGCTGGCGCTGCTGTCGTAGGGCATGTCGGACAGGCCCTTGTCCCCTGTGGGAGGCAGGTGACAGTGAGTGGGGGGTGACCACCTCCAGAACCGGTCAGGTCCGGCAGCGACGGCTGAAATCTACGCCTGGGGAGGGGAAGGGGAACACTGCCTGGGGGCCCAGCGCGCCTGCGGACACATCACACCTGCACCACACCCCATGCATCTGTCTAGGGGGGCAACGAGCCAGGACCTACCCATCATACTCACTTAAAGAGATTTTGTTGGATGAATGAATAAATAGGCGAACCAAAGATTAATTGACTTGAATTGAATTATGTTACTGTATTTCATTTCATATTTGAAATAGCGTATTTTAAATGATGCATTTTCAGTAGAGTATTCTCAGTAATTTACAACTAAATTCTACATTTATTGACTTAAAATACATAATAATTATTATTCATTATATACAATATATTTAAAATATGGGATGTTTAATAATTTTAATGATCTAGCATAAAATTTAATCAAAATCCGTGATGACTGTATATTTTTAATAATAAAATGACACATTTTTGACAAACAGCCAAAAGGTAGATGAGCTCTGATTTGTGATGAGAGTGGAAAGGATACTCAGACTTAAAAGTAGCTCTCTGTAGTCGGCAGGCCTGAAGCAGGCTCGGCAGAAACACTCGATGGAGGGCAGGAAGTGCGGCAGGAAGCTGCAGGGAAGACACTTGCTATTCATCTGTTATTTTAAAAAAGTACTGAGAACTACTGATGTAACTACTGTAGAGGTATCATCAGTGACTGGGCCCTGGCCTCAAGAAACTTCTTATCTAACATCATCAGTTCACAGGAGTCCATGAGCTCATTTCGCTGGCAATCGTGAAACAGGAGCCTAGATTTGGCTTGTTCAGTTAGCTTTGGAGTAAACATCTTAATAAAAACAGAACTTCTTGAAGACATACCTTCTCAATAATCATGGCTTAATTAGGAAGTTCATTAATGACAGTAACTGCACCCTTACTGGCAAGACTGTGGCTGTGTTCTACCCTCAGTGGTGGTACATTAATGAATCAAAACACACGAGCCCATCCAGGGAATGTTTGAACAGTTCATATCTTACCGCTATTCTGTGTATTTCCTTCCTTCAACACATGTGGATGGGACAGAGGGACAGAACGGTGAGCAAGTAAGAGTGGTCCCCATCCTTAGCCCCAAACAGCTACTAGGGGAGGGTAGGTAGAAGTTCATGCATGATCGCACAGATAATTCCTTCCATCTGAGAATCCATGAAGACAAGGGGAGCTTGCTATGAGAGCGTTACATAGGCTTCCGATCTTGTAAGAGTCAGCCTGACAAGGAGGGTTTTTGTGTCCCACTGTCGGGGATAACAAGAAGGAAGGTTCTGAAGGGAGAAGAGGCTGAGAGAAGAGGCTGGGAGGTGTGACAGGACCAGGTGAAGGTCAGGGAACCAGAGCCCCAGGTGGGGGCAGTGCTGGAGAGATATCCAGGAGGGACAGGCAGAGGCCAGCCAGGCAGAGACTTTGTCTAAAGGAAAATGAAAACCACTCAAGGATTTGAAGGAAGAAGTGGTCTTCTCATTCACTGTGGAAAGAACAGACTGAAGAGGGGCAAAAGTGAGGGATAATTCGAGACTTCCCCAAAGTGCAGGTTATGGCTGATGGTGGCTCATGGGGGTGGTGACAAGGGAAGGTTCCACCACCTCCCACGGTGCACCTGACACTGAGGGCTTCAGCTGGTTCTTACTAACAGAAAGATAAACTACCCTGTAATTCACAAATTTACTAATAGTCCTTTTATAAAATCTGTGACCATTAAGAATCTTCCAGGAATATATGCCCCATTATACTATAAAGTACCTTTGAGTTTCATGTCTTCTTTTGTAATGGGTATGTAACACATAATAGCTTGGTTTCTGTCTGTTTTCATATACTGGTGGTCAGAAGTGGCACATACTCTGATTACAGAAAGAAAACTTGTGCATGGCCAATTATACCCTCCCAGAAACAGAACAGGATGAAAACTCTATGAAGCCAATGGTAGGGACCAAAGAAGTGGTGTTTCTCTCCCTTAAAGGTCAGAAAAAGTAACGTATAACGTTGCTGAAACCACACACGTTTTTTTTGTGTTGAGCAACTAAATGTCCTGTTACTTTTACGACAGAGCAGGACAATCCATTCTAGTTTGTATCCAAGTCTATCCCTCTACCTAATCAAGGCAAGAAAAGGAGGAGAATGGACTTTGTAGCCAATTTTGCTAAACATAAAAGTCTTTCCAGCCCCACTGGAAAGATGCTTTCCCACCTAATCATCCTGTCTCTCCCCAAGTCATGGTTCAGTGGTTTCCCAAGCAACCACTGAAATCTGTTGTTTTCAAAACCTGGTATCACAACAAATGGGTGTACGAAAAAAATCAACACATATGCCAGATTACTGTGGCACTTGGAAATTAGCCATTGAATTTCTCTTCCCTACTATCCAACAAAACAAGAAAAATAAAAACCTATAAATTTCACCAACAGCAATCAGCTGAAAGAACATGTCACGTATAGAAATCAAATATTATATATATACAACTACATATATAATACATATTTCATTATGGTGTGTATGAGTACACACACACACACACACACACACACACACACCAAAGACTGGAAAGAAACAGAGAATTCTGGCATGAGATGTAGGGCAAAGCTTGGCTGCTAATCTCATTTCCAAATCTTTAGGTGCAAGTCAACAATAACCTCAGCATTTTCCCTCATAGCCTCATATTTATACAGACGTGATTCAAATAGGTATCTGTTTCCTGTTCTGATCAAAACAGCAGTTGAAACCTTGGCTGGCAAGAATCAGATGACCATGGAGAAGTAAGCCCCTGGGGGCTCCCTGGGACAGAAGCAAAGTCCTCCGTGGTCTACAGTGAAGGGGCAGATGGCCCAAAGCCCCAGAGTATCTCCTGTGGGGATGAAGCATTCCCCAACTTGGTTCACTGCTGATGGCTTAGGGCATTTAGCTAAATTTCAGATGAGGGAGCGAAGGCAAAGGAAAAGTATTTTAACAAAGGCTGCAGTTTTCCTCACCAAACTCCTCCAACCCCATCTTTGGCATTCGTTCAGGAGTTAGAAAACTCAATAGCTCTCACAGGAAAAAAAAAATAGAGTGGGAAGAAGGTTGAAACGTCAATCAAACTGTATCAGACCAAGTAGAACAAGCAAGATGAAAAGAAATGCCATGGTTACTATGAAAATATTTTCTAGTAATACAGGGAAGAAAGGAAGTAAAACACAGACCATTGAGAACATCCTAGGGGAAAAAGTCCTTAATTCCAAGAAGAGAGGAAATGCCTCATAATTGCTTCACAACATGGAACCAATTTAAAAAATATGCAAAATAAAATGCAAAAGCAACAGAATAAGAGAAAGAAAGAGATTTCAGATTTCAGAAAACAAAATAAGGAGAAAAATAATATTATTACAGAATTAATGCATGGATTAAAAATAGCAAGTAATAGAACAGGAACTACTAAAAATTAAATTACTGACAGAGGAAAACCACAAGAGAACAGTGAGTAATGTAAAAATAGACAAAGAAATAAACAAATAACTTAAAGAACTGTTAACGGATATGGAAGACAAATTAACATACAGACAACTGGTATCCCTCAACAGAGATCACAATAGATGGAACAAAACATATTTATATAAAAGAGAATTTCCCAGAAATAGAGAAAAAAGGGACTCTCTAGATGAAATGGTAGGAAATTTTTATTCAGAATGAATAGACCAAGATACATCCTAATTAGGGTATTTAACTTCAAGGTTAAAGAAAGAACCCTCAGGCATTCAGGAATAAAATGCAAATCACCTTAAAGAAGAAACAGTTACACTAGACTTTGATGTCTCCATAGCAACATTCAACAAGCAATGCCATCAGCAAAATCTAGAGTTCTCAAGGGAGAAAACAAAACAAAACAAAACAGTGACCCAAGACCCTAGGCTCTGTCAAAATGCTCGTCAAAAACAAAGGCAATAGGCCACCATCCTCAAACACAACACAGCCACAGAACACCTACAGAAACTTTCTGGAAAAAGTTGCTTGAATGTAAAGTCCAATCAGTTAAGAGATTAATCAAAATAAACAGAAATAGGGATAAAAGGGCAGGGTCTGATCCTCGAATCTATTTAAATAGAGTTAGTAATAAATAAACTGCTATGAATTATGATTACAGAACAGAATGTGAATATTACAAAGCTGAACAATGTGAAAATAGTAAGATACTGTGAACACTGGAATGCTGAGGTGTCCTTATTTTTCAAAGCAGTGAACCAGTAGATACTGTTTAAAGTGAAACAACTGGATTTAAAAAATAATTCAAATTTCGTAATGTTTTTAATACATAAGACATATTTTTAATCTTAGAGGAGCCTTTAAAAATAATATTCCTGGCCGGGCGCGGTGGCTCAAGCCTGTAATCCCAGCACTTTGGGAGGCCGAGGCGGGTGGATCACGAGGTCAAGAGATTGAGACCATCCTGGTCAACATGGTGAAACCCCGTCTGTACTAAAAATACAAAAAATTAGCTGGGCACGGTGGCGCGTGCCTGTAATCCCAGCTACTCAGGAGGCTGAGGCAGGAGAATTGCCTGAACCCAGGAGGTGGAGGTTGCGGTGAGCCGAGATCGCGCCATTGCACTCCAGCCTGGGTAAAAAGCGTGAAACTCCCTCTCAAAAAAAAAAAATAATAAAAATAATATTCCTTTATGTGAGAGAATATTTAAGATAAGCCAGTTCTCCAGTTTTGTTTGGGTCTTTTTTCACCTCCTGAATTTAAAGCATGTATAAAATGTCAGAATCTTTATGAAGATATTTATTTCCTATTTACCTATCCATCAATCTAACTATTCATCGGCCTATCCACTCACATACATATGCATAGGAAGATATTTGGATGCTTCCATGTTTTTAATACTGGTAATTTCTGGGTGTTGAGATTTGTGGTGATTTGAAAACATTTATCTTTGCATTAAAATTCCTTATATTAACTTTGTGTTACTTTAATAATATAACAGGGTTTCTTTTTCTTATAAAAGAAGAAAATATACCAAAGAAATGATAATGGGTAGCAGGAATATTGGTAATTGTTGTTTTCCTCTTTGTGCTTTTCTCTAAGACAGAAATGTTCCTACCTCACGCACCAGTCTAAAAACAACAAGTATTACTATTTAATATAATCCCTTTTCTAATTAGATGAATCAGTCCTGCTCTCCTGTATGTGATGATCTCAGAGGAGGAGATCTTTAATGGCCCCGATGGTGAGGAATGTTGCTGGCAAAACAACAACTCATACTCATGTCCAAGTTTCAGGTAAAAATTTTAACCATAGGTTATAGATGAATAAAGCACAACTATATGCCACTGAGCAACGGTCAACATGAAAATCCTCTCATCTTACATTCTTAAGATGCTTTCTAGTGTCGACAGCACCATCACATCCATCACCCCTTCTGAGCCTCAGAATAGCTCTGGGAGGAGGCAGGGCAATAGGTCCACACCCATTCCACAGATGGCAACACTGAGCCCAGCACCATGCTCAAGGCCACCACCAGTCACTCCTACCTGGAGCTGACTCTGAAGCATGGAGCTCTCAACTGAAGCACTACTGGGCCAGCTTGTATGAGAACAGCTGCATTCCTACTCTCTTTCCAAGTTCACATGAAGGTTAAATTCGGCACCTGAGAAGTGGGGCAAGGCCTTAGAGACTCACTGGCCTTTTCATTTTAGGGCTGCAGAAGCTGTGACACATTAGGAATGACTGATGGAAATCTCATCAAGCTGAAGTGGGGATAAGGTAGGCATTTTAGGGCAGGAAGAGGCATTATTTTACAAATGAAATGCCAATCACCCACAGATCGTGCAGCTGCTTGTGAGTCTTGTGCTCCTAACTTCTCTTCTGCTACCCTTGCCCACTGTGCCCACTGTGTCCCCTTGGGACTCTTTCCTCTTCGCTTTGCCCCGTCAGAGCACTGTGTTGCTTAGTTCGTCTACCAACATGGAAGCATGCCAAGCCAACGCCCACATTGTGGTCTCACAGCGGCGGGGCTGGGGAGTGGCTCCAGTAGTTTCACAGATGAATTTCTCATTTGTTTTCAAGTCTCCAAAGCTAAAAGGGGCTGTGAATGTTCATTCACCAAAGCATTCTGCAGGCTCCTCACTTGACAGAGGATGCCGTCCCTGCTTCTCAGGTCAGCAACCCTTCATTCCCCTTGCACACACTCACTGCCTTATCTCTGCCCATCTCCCAGTCAACACCCATCTCTCTGTCACTATGTCCATCCCAGGTGGCCTCCACATAGATGCTGGTGCTATCCTTTCCATCAAGAGCACACTACTTTACTTGAGTGTGCTGTAGATGCTGGCTGCCCAGGGGGCAGCCTGTGGGCCCTGTGCCCACTGCTGTTGGAATCCCACCGCTTATGCTCAGCACAGGATGTCACTCCTGCTCTGTTCAGGAAGGTGGGATCTCCCTCGTTTTCATGATCCAAAGGCTCAGGCCTATGTGGACACCTCCTCACTGCCTCAGCCAGTGGCTTTCATTCCTTTTGTAAACTGAATCCTTCTCTCTCTTGCTCCTCTTGATCCCCAACCTGTGACAAACCACTATTTAATCCAAAGGTCAAAAAGGAGCCCTGTTTGAAACTGAGGCTGGTGCCCAGTACGTGGCCTTGCCTCTGTCCTTCCCCCTTCCTGCCATCCTGCAGGTCAACAGGTGCCCTCTGGGACCCCTGGCCTCACTAGCCCCTGTTCTGGCCCCACCTCTCTCCCACCACAACTTCCCCATGTGTCACAGGTACCAGAGGTCCTTGAAAATCAACACGTCAAAATCAGAACCCCGTCTTTTCCCAGAACCTGGTGCTATCCTTTCCATCAAGAGCACACTACTTTACTTGAGTGTGTGTGACTCCCGGTTTCCTTCACCCAATCCCTCCCCTCACTGCTACGTTCCTCCGGACACCAACCCTTCCCCTTCACAAGCCTCTCTTTCCAAGCCCGCTGCAGCCGCCTCCCCTTTTCCGGTCATTTTTGGTACTTGCTGTCTTTACTGTCCTAGCCATTGCGCTCATCAAAAATATACCAGTGCTTCTTTCCTGCTGACTGAATGAAGGGTCTCTCTCTTACCTGGTGTCGGAAGCCATTCGTACTGTAGTAGAGCTGCCTGGGACAGCTTCACTTTTCCTGCCTCCCCATGGGGACCTGAGTTAAGCTGGGAACACTCCCTGCTCCTCCGTCATGTCCTCAGGCCCTCACTCCAGCCCTCGTGGTCAGCATTCCGGTTTCTCACTGATTTTATCCATCTGCCTAGATTGCCCCATTCTTCCAACACCTAGAATGTGCAGAAACCCTATCCCTCTTCCAAGGTTCATCTCAGCTTCATGAAGCGCTTACTGGTCCTCTTTCCTGGACAGAGTTAACCTTCACGCTGAGGGTTTCCAAATGTTCTCACATCCTGGCAGTCATGGGATGTTCACAATCACCCCGTGACATGCTAAAGCATGGAACCAAGGCAGCAGAGCTGGCGAGTGTCAGTGGCTCTGTACTGACTCTGCACCAGTCCCCAAACCTCGCGCCTTTCCATCGGACCCTGGCTCCGACCCTGAGGCGTCTGGCTGGATGGTGGTGTTGGTGTGCCTATCACCTGCTCTGGGCAATGCTCCTAGAGAGAAGCATGGTCTTGTTCTTCCTTTTTATCTCTCAAAGCATTAAGCAAAACAGCAATCCTAGCTAAACCCAGTCTTCAGCAGACACTTCTCAGGGGTCAGTCACTGTACAATTCCTCCCATGAACCTTTCAGAGTCCCCATAAGGGGAACGTTAAGAGCTTCATGTGAAAAATGAGGATTTGAAGCTCAGAGAAGCCAGCTAGGCCTGGAGTGTCCTGCAGTGTAATGTCCCCAGCTGAGCCAGGCCCACACTCTCCACCCCGTGCACGGTGGCCCAACGTCCCCTTAGGGGCGATGCCCACAGGCAGATCACAGTGCAGGCCGCAGACACTACACAATCACATCTAGGAAAAACTGGCAGGAGATTTGTTATTTCTAAGCCACTTACTGGAAACAATTCTAAGATATTTAAGGAATGATATAGCTTACCAATTTTTGCTTTTGAAAAATATCTCATTTTTTTCCCTTTCTTGTACGCTCAACTCATTTCCACTTGCACCTAAAACACCCACATAGTTGTTTTTAAAGAGACAGCAAACATTTAACTCTTACCAAGAAATTTCTGAGGCATAGAGCTCTTACGCTTGGCGACGTTACTTGCTAGTCTGTCCAGCACGAGGGATCTCTCTGATCCTATCTTGCACAGGTCTTCTGCCATCTCACTGTGATTAGTTTCTTCTTTAATGACTAAAGTCAAAGACAGTTAAAGAGGCCAGTTTAGAAATGCCTTATGTTTAAAGGGTTCAGTCACGTCCAATGTGAAATCTGACATCTGTTAAGTGCCTACAAGAGCCAGGCCCTTCCTAGAGATTAATTCTAATCTTCCCAGCAACACTGCCAGACAGGCAGAGGCAGCCCCAGCAATGCCAACGACCAGCCACCTGCAAAGGCTTCTTCCTCCGACAGCTGCTCACCACACATTGTCCCCTTTATGTCCAAATGCACAGGCACCACCACCATCGCCAGGGGCTGGACTGGATTAAGCAACGATGTCCCTTGGACAAGTCCTTTTAACTTTCAAAATACTCCACTACTCACTCAGTCCTAACAGTAGCCCCGTGAGATGCAAAGAACTGTCTGACCTAACGTCTGACTTCACGGACCAGCACAATGAACTGAGATACAAAAAAGTGGCCCCCAAAGTCCCGCAACAGATCTGGGCAATGTGGAGAAAAAACCAGAACCCCTTATCTCTGAACACACGGCAAACTCCTGAAACCCAAAGCCCCCCTGACTATTGTAGAGAATTCAGAAATCACGGAGGTGAATGTTGATGTGTGGCCCATTTCTAGTCATTCTCAATTGTTCTATGTCATCTCTTTGCATAATTGAAGGTACAACTTTGTATCCTGTGTAGCAGCATCTATCTTTACATCTAGTTATTGCAGTTGGAGTTCTAAAAATATAACTCATTTACCTGCAATTTATCCCCGTGTGTAAGGAGCTGATAATGTAAACTGACTACCTTAAATGCCTGATCAATTCTTCCTATACTGTTCCTGCCTTATGCTTCCTCCTGCCTCAGGTATTTCACGCTGATTTATCACGGGGTCTTCGGTAGGTTTATCCATCTCTATTACTGATTTGTCTGCCTATTCTTCAAAGAGTTCCATCCATTTTTAGCCACATTTTCATACATCACTTGACATTACTCTTCACTTAGAACTTTGCCAATTATCTCATGTATATATCCAGATACTTTAGGATACATGATTACCAGATTCCGGTAAGATATACAGGCCAGTTTTATGTTGAAGTGATGCTGTAATTTGGGCAGGGGCCCATGGACAGCATCCAGCCCGCTCCACCTCTCCAACCTCCCACATTTTCTTTCTTGCCTCAGTATGGTTTGCTGATTTTCTTCATTTCTAAGTATTTTATGTTTTCATTGCTATTACAAATGTGACTTTGAAAACACATACTTCAAATCAGCTATTGTAGCTGGTATATTTTTTAACATTTGAAATATGTGTGTTTTATTAAATGGCAAACATATATAGCTCACATCCTGATTTATATGCAAGATAAACATAAATCCATAAAATCCAATTCCACTGGTCACACACTTCATCTATTAAGCTAATGTGCTTTCTGACATGTCCATCCTTCTCTGCAAAGCCGCGCACACAGCCTGCCCAGGGCTCCCAGCAATCAGGGGTCTTCCTCTGCACCATGGCACAGGGCTTCCCAAAAGCCTCCACCCCCAGAGTCGATTACAGAAAGGAACAAGTGAGCCTGATGCTCCCGAGTCATGGGCTACCCTGTCCTTAGACACATGCATCTCCAAAGGCCGGTGACTCTGTGCACCAGAGGCTCAAGAGAAACTTATTTTTTTCTATAAAGACATTGAGAAATTATAACAGGTGACCCAAAAGCTTTTTACTAAAGAAAATTATATTCAGAAAAATTCATCTTTTTCTACATCACTAGCAGAGGCTTTGATTTTACTGAAACCACCCAATCTAATGGGGCTTTAGGGGTGGGGAAAGAGACTACTCGCCCATCCATCTGAGCAGAGATGAGGGGTTCTCAGAGGGGAACAGAGGAGGAGAGATGCATCAGAAGGCACAGGTTCCACCCAGCCAGGCTCAGCACAGCTGGAATGACCAAGCCCCTGCTTGTCTTCCTAGCCCCAAGCGTAGTTCGGGAGGATTTCCGTCAAAGTCCTTTTATGGATCCCCTCAATGCTCCAAGTTCCTTAAACCAGCAGGAACTACCAGGGTTAGGTGTTGGCAAAGGCAAAAACCAAAGATGACTGTCAAAAGGTGTATAATCATTTTGCACCTTTTGATGCCACACCAGACAGAAACAATTCAATGTAATTAAGTGCGGGCCTGGCTCTGTCTGCTGCCACACTGAAACCAGATCACTGCTCCTTCCTAGAGAAGCTTTCATGCTTCCTGAGTGTGGGGACGTAGAGGCATCACTGTGGTAGTCCAAGTAACTTAACAATCAAAGTGAATAAATTAACATCTTAGGGTGAAATTGACACTCATCACAGAGTAATATTTAATACACATACTGGGACATAATCTTACTGACAAAGAGACCAACAGAGAAGGATTAGCTTGAAGATGTCAGTATGTCAGTGGCCGAAACGTCCATGTTTAGGTAAGTACCTGACACATGTCTACGCTCCTGCTCACACCCGGATCTACTCCCTCACGTTTCTCTCAGAGCGTTACTATGAGGATGGCTAGGCATGAATTATCACTCACATTTAAGTGACGAGCTCTGAGTCACATTCAAAAACAGAAAACCCAAACCCAGGTCCCAGTGAAATGAGTGCTGCCTCTCCTGCTCTGAGAGCAGCCCCTCGCAGCTGGCTGCGCACTGCAGCTTGTTTCTCTAGTAATGAATGCAGTGGAGGAGACAGACAGAAACAATATACTGTTTCTTTTGTTCACTTTGTCTTTTCAATTCTATGTGCATATCAGATTACTGTATTCAACAGGGCTTGCTATTATCAATTAGAAGTCCTCAGTAAATATTCGTTGAGTAAATAAAATGGCTTATTAAGCATTAATATGTAAACTACATCATTAGGAGCACTTACTTCCAAGACCCATTCATTTATTTTTTACAGAGAAAATGGTATTTGAGTGTTGACATTTTATTTCAAAGGAACATAATCATCTCCTCATCCATTAGTCTTCTGTCATGCAGTCTTGCCATGTGCATAAATAACTGTTAAATTACTATTACTATTATTTTAATATCCACTTTCTTCTCTTCCACTCACCCTCAATACCTTTCCATTCCAGGCCTGAGATTTTGAAAGAAGCCAAATGATAATTTAATGGTATCTTCCCATTTCACCGGTGAGAAAATTGAGGCCCAGAGGAATCTCCTGTGAGCCCCAGGTCCCTGGCTGACTGGCAGAGGAGACAGCATCTGGGTGCAGAGCTCTGGCCAGATGAGATGCTGCCTCTCCATGCCGAGACTAACCAGAATCCATTTTTAGCCATTCTCAACATTGTTTCTTCCTGCTCTCAGCTGCCATTAATAATCTGAGGGTACTCTGGTGAATTTTCCCTTTAGAACCATTTGTTAAAGTCAGAAAGGTGAATAAGGCTTAATAAATTCTCCACCATTGGTTGAATTTCGACCTCACAGTCTAGTGATGATTTTTCCAGGGGCAGTGCTAGATGAATACTGTTTTGAAAGAGATTAACTTTATTTGATCTCTTTATAAATTGCTTATCTCTTAAATAATTAGGAAGGAACCTTTTATAACATTGCCATTCCCCCGGGTGAATCCAGCCTTCCTTAGTGATCTCCACATCAATTACTCTACAGCCTCTGGGGTCGGAACCCAGTGCCATCTCCTTATGCAACACACTTCAGAGCATCACAGCTCCTACAAAAGAAGTCGCTTTCCCTCTCATCCTCTGACAGCCTCAATACTATCAACTACAGGGGGCTTCCAACAAACTTCAGCCTCACACTCCAGGCAGGCGTGGATACCATGCCCTCGGTCTGAACTGACACTTAAAATCACAGCCTCGAAGTTCTTATTTGATCAACTTTTTAAAAAAAATGTTTTAAAACAAGATTTTGCATTTTATTCTGTTTACAAAGAAATGATCACTACTTGAGGTGTTTTTTTTTGTTGTTGTTTTAAAACCACCAACATCCAAGAAACAACCCCAAAACTTTTAAGGTCACTGCTATCCTCATTTCTCCTGATTGGAAACGGGAAGGGTTTTAAAATCAAGCTCTCTCTGGTCAGATGAGAACCTAGAAAGCTGGGAAGCACAGTGTGCTTCTGGTGAAACTGTGATGTTATTGGCCAAAAACTGCCCTCCCTCCCAGCCCAGGCGGGAAGCAGGCCCGTGGCTCTGCTCCTGAGGCTGCTTGCAGAGCGCCCTCCTTCCCCGCCGTGCTGGGGGGAGAGCCGACCAGGCTGGCCTCCAAGCAGCAGCGCTTACCTGGGTACAGTGTGCCCGGAAGGCCCATGCTTTCCAAGTAGTTGTGGCAGCGCTCTTTATGTTCCTCTAAAGAGCTTCGCTGTTTATAGCTTCGGCCACAATATCCACATTTGTGAGGTTTACCAACTGCAGAAAACACAATTGAGTTCAAGACCCCAATTAAATGTCAGCCTTACGTGTAAGGGGAATGCATGCAATACAATTATTACCAAAAAAAGTTAAAAAAAAATTCTACCCTTGAGAGCTAAAAGTGTTATGGACTTGGTCAAAATTACTGAATTTAAAAATGTTAGTGCACAAGGTTTCTTTCATTGTACCAAGAACTCATGAGACTCTTGTTCTGTCTTAATTTGTCTGCTTTACTGACTACCAAATTCTCTCCTCCTCAGTCACTGAATCCTATCCTTTAACTGGCAGAAACGAGCCACTGCTGTGCTGTAATGTGGATGCCGGTGGCTGGACACAGATGTGAGGAAGGCCTGTGTGTTGGCTACATTGTCTGCAGAGTAACTTCAGTCTATGCCATGGTCCGGATCTGCCATGATGCTGGGCCTACGCTGAATGCAGCCAGAGTGAATTCAGTTCCAGGTGCTACAATGGATAACTTGAGGTCTCTAAGAAACCATGCTGGACAAAAACGCCTGAATGAAATGAGCATTTTATTTTTAAAATATACTTTCTTACATAATATGAATGTATCTTACATTATAATACAAAATATTTTGTATTTCCCATGTATGCGTAGATGTAATATTTTCATATACATATACATAGATAACACAAAATGTATTTTTCATGAACAGAGCTTATGGAAAAGCTCTGCTTTCTTGCCAAAGAGCTTTAGGATGGTGTAGCTTCCAGATTAGCCTTGTCCAACAGAACTTACACTGATGATAGAAATGCTCTCCATTGGTGCTGTCCAACATGGTAGCCACCAGCCACATGGAGCTATTGGACATAAAAAGTGTGGCTAGTGCCACTGGGGACTGAAAGGTTAATTTTGTTTAATTTTAAACTTATTAAAAATCCTACATGTAGGTAGCAGGTACTGGATGGGGCAGTGCAGTTCTATATAATGAGTTTTGGTCCCTCCCGGATTTCACTGAGTTATATTTTAGGGAAAAGAAAGACTAGCCAGGAATTCATATCATGCCCGAGTTTAAGGACTTCAGTAGATACCATCTTAAGAGATAAACTGAATAAAGTATCTTTAATCACTTCTATAAGGAATATAAATTTCCAGCTTAACAGCAGAATCTTCTACTTCTTTCTCATGTTTCATTGAACATATTTCAAAGTATTGTATAAAAATTAAGACCATCCAAATAGGAATGTTTGGTAAAGTGGTTTGGCCAAAGCTTATACAGGTTAAATCTCTTTCCTAGGTGAACAGAAGCCACAGTAAGAAGATCAACATGGAAGCAAAAATTTGACTTCTGGACCATTTAATAGAGCATGAAAAGGATCTCTATTTATATAAAGTGATGTACCCCAACATCAAGAAATAATGTTGCAATATAGAATATTGCCTAAACATTGCACATTTGATTGAGTATTGCTTTTAGAAATTAATAGGCTATAGATAACCACTCAGTGTCCTTTCCTGAAAAAGCTGTGACTTCAGTAAATTTCATGATCAAATTGTTTCTGGTATATATGCTATGGTGTCTGAATATCCATTTTTCTGAAAAAAAAAAAAAAATTGATTTTAACTCTGTAACATAAGACGCATGTTCACTATAAGCAACTGAGATCAAGAGTATCTTGAAGCATAGCCCAATATTCTGTAGGAAGGAAGTTCTAAGCTTGTAACTTTCAAAGGAAGCCATGAGGTGGGAAGGGAGCTCTCTTCTCTACCCTCCAAATCCCCCAGCCCCCTCCTGCTGTCAGCATGAGACGAATTCTCTATTTCTGTTAACATGCTGGTCCACAAGACCTCAGGCCACCACCAGCTGCTAGGGAAAGCTGTGATATTGATCTTGGTTTTTAATGGGACGGGGAAATGGTCATTTCACAATGGAGTAGAGTGTGACCACATTTGAATTTGCCAGACGAAGGCCGAAGTCCTTATTTTACTTCAGTGAAATCATTTTGAAGCAATCATCACTGCTTCTTTCCCCAAGAGCAGTGTGTGTCTCCACAGCATTTTTGGTCAGACAGATCCCCAGCAGCCCCGCTCCCATGATGGTTTTCTCCACTTGCTCATCCGTGAAACCAGAACAGAAATACACGGTCCAGAGTTTGCCACGTTCTATAATTACTCAAGTCATCTGCGGTGTTTAGAGTAGGATACCATCATGCCTGAAATGAAACATACAGGCCTGGAGCCAGAATAAGATAAAACACTCCACTAGATATTCCTAACTCCACACAGGAAAGGAAAGAGAGCAGCTCTCCTTTTAAGGACTGATGTAGATGAGAGATTCCACTGCAATCAGAGTAATCTGGGAATGTTGATGACCTAGCGTTGGTGTCAACCTAAAAATGTTTGTGTTTTCCACTGACACGGGAAGTGTAGCTTCCCACTAACCTAAGATAATATTGCTGCCAATTCTGTCTGTCTCCATGACCCCTTAGAAACGACAGCTGTGAGGCTTCTTCCTAGATCACGTGTTAGCACGGCACAGAGACTGCACAGTCCTCTCAGCTGAGGCCCATTGCTCGTCAACCCCAGGCACCACTTTTGGCTCCAGGTGGAACCACCATCCATGCTCATCGCCTAGGTGAACATCTAAAGATGCTCACTGTCATGCTACTGTCTTCCCATCTCAGGGGAGCCACCTGTTCTCCCTGCCCCCTGTAAGAAGGCAACTGTCCCACTTCATAACTCCCCTGCTGACCCACCTGCCCTCTGGGAGAAGCAACTCCTCATGGTATAGCCACTTTCTTGGAAGTTTTTAGGAAGTCATATCACCCAAATCCTCACAATTTTCTGATCGAGAGCATGTGGGGATCCTTCTCCATGTGCACCACCAGGAAGGAGGTCACTATGGAGAGGAGGAAGTGCACTGGTCCCTGCGACTCCTCTCCTTTTTGTCTGCAGTCAACTGGGTGGACTACTGCAGGGACCACCCGCCAGGAGAGAGACTGAATTCTTGCCAATATGGGGGCCACACTCCTTTCTGGGATTACTGCTAACTCACACATTGGTTTAGAACTTCTCTAAAGCAAACTTCAGATGCTCGCCTTCCAGCATGTACTTCAGAAGTCCCTCCCTTCTATGGGAAGTCTTTCCTGACTTTTCACCGCAGGACCCACTGTCCCATTCCTTATGCTCCCTCCGTCCCCTCGGATTCAATGTCATGCCTCCTATAACACATTGGTGCTTTCCTTATGTGCACCTGAGGTCTCCCGTGCAGAATGGTCACCCCAGAGTGCTCAGTAAATGTGTGATAAAGAGATGGACGTAATGAGCAGCCTCTAAAACCCCCAACCATCAAATCCACATGTCACATTTGGGAAGAGATGGCCTGGGCTGCTGCAGACCCTTCACAAAGAGCACATGTCCCTGCCTCCCTGAGGGAGGCTCCTCCTTATCCTGCCATCCAGGGAGGGTGAGGAGCAGCTGGTCTGAAGCATCGCCATTCCCCAGGGCACCTGCTTAGAGAGACTACTGCTTGGAGAAGCGCCCTGGCTGGTGGCTGGCTGGGGCAGGAGGCTCTTCAAGGGGAAGGACAAAGGCCATCAACATCCCACCCACAAGCCCCATGCAGTGTACTACAGCAAATATCCGCAACTGGACCGTATGAAGGAGACCTGTGGGCGTCATGTTGTGTAGACCACACTCGGGCAAACATGATCTGTGACAGACTAGCCAAGAGCCCGCTTTTCCTCTGCTCTGTGGAATTATGGGGCTGCTGGATAATGAAACACCCGGACTATTTCTCAGGAGGCAGAGGAAGGGGATCTAACCAAACTTTAGTGGATTTGGGCTTCACAGGACAGGAGTGTTTTGAGAATGATGGAGCATTTATGCCTCTGATGATCTCGCCAAGACTCCCGATTATTTGGGTTGTACTTTATCTGCCTAATTCAAAGAGAAAGGCTGCTGTCTAAAATCTGGTAACAGCCCCAGACTGGCCTCTGCAACTGTGGCCTTGGCTGTTTTTTGGTGTCAGAGCTACACTGGGCTCAGTCTGCGTGGGTGTGCCCTAAATCACCCTTGTCTACCGGTTCTGCAAAATAGCTATCCCATTATACCTGTGTAAAACACTCCGAAGTGCGACTTAACCAACATAACAAATTGTACTTGGAAACGTTTTGCTCTTAGCAGTACCTGTGGTGAAAACATTTCCTGCACAATTCTTCATGGAAACCCCACTAGCCTGGCATATGGGAGGAGGAGGCCTGTTGTGAAACACGCTACCTAAGGTGAGACGTGTGTGTGTGTGTGTGCGTGCGTGTGCGTGTGTGTGTGTGCGTGTGTGTGTGTGCGTGTGTGATGCTACCTAAGGTGAGACGTGTGTGTGCGTGTGTGTGTGTGCGCACGCGCGTGTGTGTGCGTGTGTGTGCGCGCGCGCGTGTGTGTGTGCGCGTGTGTGTGTGCGTGTGTGTGTGTGCGCGTGTGACGCTACCTAAGGTGGGACGTGTGTGTGCGTGTGTGTGTGCGTGTGTGTGTGTGTGCGCGCGTGTGTGTGCGCCTGTGTGTGTGCGTGTGTGTGTGTCTGAAACACGCTACCTAAGGTGAGACGTGTGTGTGTGTGCGCGCGTGTGTGTGTGCGTGTGTGTGTGTGCGTGTGTGTGCGTGTGTGTGTGTGCGCGTGTGACGCTACCTAAGGTGAGACGTGTGTGTGCGTGTGTGTGTGTGCGCGCGTGTGTGTGTGCGTGTGCGCGTGTGTGTGTGTGTGCGCGTGTGTGTGTGTCTGAAACACGCTACCTAAGGTGAGACGTGTGTGTGTGTGTGCGCGCATGTGTGTGTGTGCGTGTGTGTGTGTGCGCGTGTGACGCTACCTAAGGTGAGACGTGTGTGTGTGCGTGCGCGTGTGACGCTACCTAAGGTGAGACGTGTGTGTGTGCGCGCGCACGTGTGTGTGTGTGCGCACGCGCGTGTGTGTGTGTGCGTGTGTGTGTGCGCGCGTGTGTGTGTGTGTGCGCGCGTGTGCGTGTGTGTGTGTGCGTGTTTGTACATGGGGGTCCCAGCGCCCAATCCCCCTGGTGCGATGGGGAAAGTAGAATATGGCGGGGGGGCAATGTCAAGGAAGCGTCAGCCCACACCTGATGCAGGTCTGCAAGCTGGGAGGGCCTCAGGGTTAGCCAGCCAGGATGCAATCTGGGACCCTCGAGGGCAGAGCAGAGGAGCCCCAGACACCCAGACAGCCCCGGACTGCATCCAGGGGACCTACCAGAGTGTGTCCTCAAGTGGCCAGTGAGGGCGTCCCTCCGGCGGCAGGCGTAGTTGCAGAGGTGGCATTTGAAGGGCTTCTCCCCGGAATGCAGCTTGATGTGCCGCAGCAGGTTGCCCTTCTGGGTGAAGGAGGCCCCACACTGATTGCACTGGAAGGGCCGTTCTCCTGGGACGGAGAGAGGAGAGCTGGTGAGAACTAAACTCAGCGTGGGGACACGAGGACAACGCTATGGGAAAGTTGTTTCCCACGGGGGCTTGGTGACTTCCACCGGCTGCAGGTTTGATAGAACATGAGGCTTTCAGACTAAACCTGCCAGCTCCTTAACGCTTCACTGGCTGGGTCAATTTGATCTGAAAATCTAATTTTTTTTCCCTAAATCAGAATGGCACATCACAATGCAAATTCAAACTCATTTAAATAAAGTGACTGCAACATTTTGTGATGAAGAGCCACTCTTCCTGATCAGCAGTTTTGGAATAAACCAATATCCAATTTTGCGTGTTGTGGCATTTGGTGGGGTTTTTAATGTGGCTTTTTTCAAAGGGTCTTTAAAATATGCCACTGAAGCAGCAAAATAAAAAGGAAACTCATTAAAAATGCATTTCAGGATCACAAGTTCATTTCAGCGTTACATTCTTATATTTAAATGAAAGGCACTTCATTATAACAGTTATAATAACTTCTTTTCATTTACATTTTCCCTGTATTTTCCCTTTCAATTTCTTCTCCATTACCTGTCTGTCCCTAAGCAGGCAAATCAGGAGAGAGACAGACAGAGAGCGTGAGGATGAGAGAAAGAGAGAGAGAGATGGAGAAAGATTGAATAAAATGAGAAGTTAAGAAACTGTGAAGGAAGCCCCCCGTCTTCCAAAGAAAAGTCCCAAACCTCCCTATGTCAGGGAATACAAGTCAGAGTTGCATTGAGATTTCTGGCTTTTTCTTTCTTTACAAATCCTAAAACATTTAAGCTATTATTTCTCTATCTCCATAGAAGACAAATTATAAGTAGAGGTATTCTAAGAGACACAATTTAGTTGTTATGAAGGAATTCTTTCAGGGGTGATACTGTTGCATTTGTGACTAAGAAAACTCCTGACCCTCTGCTCTGTGTGACAGCACATGTGTCTCCATTCTGGAGCTGACAAAGGAATAAACAGGTATCTGAGAAAAAGAAATACGCTGTTGTCCTACTGAGTAGTCACAGGTCTTAGAATCCAAATCAGGGAACATTTCATTTAACTCTCACTTTGAAGAGTGATACATTTGTCATGTTTAAGTAAACATGAAACTCTTGAAAAACAAATGCTTTATTTAGAGGAAGAATGCTGTGTGACCACAATGCCTGCTGTTGAGATACCATATCAACATATTTCCTGGAGTCACTTTTTTCTCAGGAAAAGACAATGTATTAAAATGTCGATTGAACCATTTCCCCGACTGATTAATGTGATTATGGTAAAGAAGACAGCACTTCTCAAAAATGATCATACAGAAGCATATCTGGCACTATTAACATCCACACCAGATTAAATTTAAAAGTGTATATTGACACTTGAATTTCATGATTATCATCACTTTTTTTAAGCTGGCAGGTTAGATGCACTACTATAAAAGCTGAAACTAATTTACAGTGATATTCAATTACAGGCCAATTGGAGGGGTCCTGATATTAACCCAGAGGTATCTAGTATTTCTGCAAATCCCTATAGAAATTGGTCTTGGCTAAGCAGAGAGGAGGTTAAATGTAAGCAGGTTGGAAGGTGATGGTGAAACTAAGTAACGAACTAAATATACTCCCTGAGTTACAAACCCGTACACGTAAATCAATACTGGATGAAGAGACTACAAGAGCTAGCAGCCAGGTAGCCCATGAGTGTTTCCACTGGAGAGACATCATTTAATGATCTATTAGGAGCACTTCTGGGCTTTCCTTGCACTTGAGCATAGATGTGTGCATTTAGCTCCAAGTGGATATAAAAGGAGAAGTAGAGTGAGCTGGTGCAGGAAGACCCAGGCAATGTGAGATGGACACGCCCCCAACTACAGCTCTCATTTGGACAGGGTGGCCCCCCGAAGAAAGCTCACGTCACAGAAATGCTCGCAATAAGAATGTGGCAAAATCCTGGTGACACAACAGTGTTTGTGACTCCAGCCCTGCACTTACACCTGGGAAAGACCTCCTCCCGTGCTGGGAAGGTGCTGGAGTCCAGTGTCTCTCCCCAAATCTGGGGGTCTTCAGGGAAAACAGGAGGCAGAGCCAACGTCTCTGTCCATCACAGACAGAAAGGGCAGATTGCCACAGACACACTGCCTTTCTGCAGAGCAGAGCAGGGCAGGCAGGCATGATTTCACTTGGATCCTGCTGTGCCTGCAAACAAATTTCACTGGAAACCTTTTTTGCTTCGGAGTGCCTATGCTGGCAGGAACACATAGCACAAGGCATGGGGTCTTAGGAGAGCATTCCCAAAAGTGACAAGACAGAGCACTCTACTCGAGCAGTTTTCTTTAGGGGGGTCTGCAGCTAAGAAGACGCGTCCATGGAGCTGAGGCACAAGAACAGCCCACGCCCTGTGTGTTCTTGTATGGCTGAGGGCCATCATTTGTCTTCTGAAAGTCAATAGCTATTGCAGCTGAGTAGGTCGAGTTTCTTGAAGGTTTTATTTACTTTTATTTCATTGGGATGAGGACTTTGATGTCATGAATTTGAAATTTATTTTTGAATCCCAGTGACTCCACAGATCTCCCATTTTAGGAACCCTCTATAAGAATGTTTGAGCCTCCTCTAATAACTTCGCTGGGTAAAAACGGAAGTCTTCATGGATGCCTACATCATAGAATTTGAGGGCATACCAGAAGAAAGTGAAAAAAATATGTTTGAACTGCAAGAACTGATGTAGGTCTACTGTAACCATACCTAGGAAGAGCAGTGCCACTAGAGTGCTGTGTTTAGGAAGCTTGGGGACTGCACCTTTTTATCTTACAGATGGGAAGTAAGTAGGCACAGATTCTCTTCTTGGTCTTTATTACTGAAAAGCCCCTCATTTAGAATAATAAAGCAGTGTATTTGCACTCTGCACTTCCTGCTTCCTTCTTGCCTCTCTCCCCGCTGGTTCTCACACTAGCCCTGAGATGCTGGTGGGGAAGGCCATTACACCCGAGTCAAAAATATGAAACTGCACAACAGGGGAAGTGACGTGCTGGTGTCGATGAGCTGATTAGAAAATGGCACCAGAGGTACTTCACCAACATGGGGATACGGGCCGAGGCAAGACTGCCCCCTGAATCCCCTCAGTGTATCCCAGAAGGGACTGGGAAGCTGACTCAGCCATGGGCAAAAGGAGGAACACTGGTCACAGTGCAAGTCCCAGCCTGTCCTGTGGGGATTCACGTCACACCTAAGCCCCAGATGGAGAGCCCACTGAACGGCCCTGCTAGTGTCACTGCTCAGCTGCACTGCCGGGCTGCCTGAGGAGGCTCAGCGCTCCACACCTTGGGAGGCTGTTAGGAATGCCTGTTCTCCTGCCTCTCCCCAGTCTGAAGCAGAGCTGATTGTTCACAAGACCTCAAGTGATTTACACGCTCTTTCAAGTTTGAGAAGCATTGCTCTCGAAATATTTTAAGCATAAAGGATGGAGAAACCACTTCTTTTCTAAGATATTCCTCTCAGATCCCAGGAAAATGAAAACCTTTCTAGCATGTCTAGTTATTCAAACTACGTTTGGTCAAACCAAGTATTTCTGTATCTACCTGGGACCCTCTATATTTAGGCAAGTGGAAATGCATGATGAAGATAATTCATGAGTTCATTGCTTCAAGTGCGTTTATTTCTTTAATAAAGGGCAAGGCAGAAACTATAAAATTGACTTCTGAAAGTTATTTGTTCTGTAAGTGAAAAACTCAGTTTATTGGTGTGCAGGTGGCACCTAGCCACTATTTGTTGGGAGAAGTGAGCAGCAAACAGCAGGTGCCACCCGGCATATCTGTACTTGGCAGGCTTATTCATTAAATGTAATTATTCTTTTTATCAAGGCAGGCAGTCATTATATTTTGGCAATTTAGTATGCCAGAATTTGAGTCACGTATCAAATATTTATTTAAGAGAAATTTTCACTGTACAGTCAGGCTTTACATGAATTAACAGGAAAGTAATTCATTTGTGAGGTCTATTCCTCATCAGGGATGGATTACCATGGGTCCTGGAGTACCCTGTTAAGTGTCTGTCACAGGGGAGCCTATCTTCACGTTAATTTCCACCTCATTACAAAGGTGAGGCTGGGACCACCCTCTTGCACACTTGCTTCACTTAGGGCTGAGTGTGATGTGTCTATTTCACTGGATGATTTGAGGTTAGAGACCATTCGAAAAAGCAAAGTTTGCTTAATTCTAGAAGTTGAATTTTTATTGAAGATGGGTATCTATTGATATCAACTTATTTTTAGGTTTCCAGGTATACTACAAATGGAATAAATCATTTTGGAAACTGCCCTGATTCAAATGTAAAAATTACCACCCCACAGATATCTGCATTTCTTGATAAAACGGCTTTCTGGCTCATGAAATTTTCTGAATTCCTGCTTAATTTTTGATAAACATATTTTTGTTTGGTCCCACGGAAGCAGCACACAAGGGTCTGATTTCAAGTCATCTCCATCACTTTCCTGAAGTATCTTAACAGAATCTGCTAGGCCTTTAAAACAGGACTTTCAACTAGTGTCTTCCTCTTTTGCAGTGGCAGACGCTAGCTTTATGATGACCTGATGATGCCAGCTCAGAGGCAGTGATGGCTCAGGGTCTCTGTGTTTCATCTTCCAGCTTTCAGTGACTGCGAGAGGTGGTGGATCTATTGTGTTTTACCCAACTTTAGAACAGCTTCCCACGTGAAGAAACGTTTCTGTTCAATTCATAAGAAACCTCCTGCCTGCAGTTAAATAAGTGTGTGCCATTCATATTTTACTTCTAAGACTTCAGCCTCATGAGTGGCAGTGACTGGACAGTTCTGTGACAGCTCCATCAACGTGACCGACTATTAGAGACACGTGGACTGTCAGAGCACGGCCAGCACGGGCTTGCCATACTTCCCACACCCCTGGTGAGGGGGCATCCTGCGAGCCTGGGCACACCTTGCTGACACTAGGGTGCCCATGTTCCTTCCTTTCTGGACACAGAACATGACATTCTCTTATACCTCCAGTAAACCTTTCAGCAAGACAGGGGATTTGGGAGTTCTTCAGGAATTTGAGCTGATAACCAGTGGCCATAAAAGCATCTGATTCAAAGTCTCCCCTGTTGGAGGGCAAGCCATCTGAAAGCACATCTGAAGTCTTTCTGAAATCTTGATTTTTCTACTATTCCATCATTCAGTATTGTTTCTAAAAATCAATCCCTGTTAGTCTGAATACAAATAAAACACACATTTTTCTCAGTGGAAATTTTGAGGAGTAAGTTTTGGTGTATCAGGATTTTTGTTTTGTTTTGTGGAGGGTGATCACTTTGCACATGTACCCTGAGGGCTCAGCTGAGACTACTTAGTACGTGTTAATATAACAGGCCCTCATCAGGCCTCTCAGGTGATACTGTTCACTTTTCCCTTGTTTTTTTTAGAGCGTGGAATTGGTACATGTTGAGAAGTTCTTTCCAAGGCTGTACCAGGTAAGAACTCTGACTCAGGACCACTTGGCACCAATTGCTTGCAACAACTGAGATACCAGTCAATTGAAACATGCTCAGAACACTCAAGGAAGACAGGATGCTTTCCTCCTTCAAACCCCATGGACCCTCTCAGGCCACTAAAGGAAAAACTGAGCCAGGCCTTACCAGTGTGGCTTCTTTTGTGAACCATGAGCACATTGGGCCCGATGCAAATGATCCCACAGATATCACACTTTAGTTTTCCGTTAGGAAGTCGAATGCCTCCAACTCCTGACAAAGCCGAGCTGCCTTGGTCCCTGTGGGAGCCATTCATTTTCTCTCCCGAGGCATCAAGCATTCGTAAATCCTCCGCACATTCTTCCCCATTCATTTCACAGGCACGCCCATTCTCTTCATCACTCTGAGTCTCTACTTTAACATTACTGGCTGAAAGAAACAATACAGGAGGCCACTCAGTGTCATTGCAAAAAAAAAAAAAAAGATGCAGCAAAACAACACAGCAGCAAAAAGACAGTCAAATAGGCGTGGAGAGCCACTAACAGAAATTCTTGGCAAATCCAAGGGGAGAGCAGCCTGAGCTCCCCGTGCATTCAGCCTTGAGAAAGCTTTGGTGGCGGGCCTTGGGATGCCCCTGGGGTTACAGGGGGATCTGCTAGCCCTCTCCATAGGCTCCAGTGGCGAGTGTCTGAAAACGTGCTAGAAAGCTGTTTACATAGTTCCCACTTTAGAGTTGGGCCTTCACTTTAAGCAGGTTCACGCCACCAATCCGCAGCCTCATGGAACCTCAGGAGTGGTCTGAGGCCAACTCCTCCACCCAACCCACCGGATGGGCACCTTGCCCTAGAAGGGGGGTACTGGGTCACACAATCCAACTCTCTAAGATGTGTGAACTTGTTTGGCAAAATACCTAGTAAGTGGTTATCAAGTCTGAAAACGTCTGTTTTCTGTTACTTGTGAGGCTACCTTTCCTTGTGCCAGGTAAACATTAATAAACCTTGGGACAAAACTCGGTAAACACAAAAATGCTCAGAGTTCTGACCACATTTCCCTTTTGGATTTCTGGAAGATGTTTCTGTTTCTTTGGTACATGACTATTTGAATTCCTGTTTATCTTAAATAACGCAAATGAACCCTGTGTTCTAAAGGAACGGTGTCATTTTTCCACCACTTCTACTTGCTGAAGGGTTAGTTGGGATAGTTTATGAATGTAGATATCTGGAAGAGTGTTTTTTCCAAAGAGAAAGAAGCTTGTGTGGGGTGCGGGTGGGAGGTGAACTTTTTGTGTCTTGAATATAATGACCACTACTGACTCTGCATTACTGTTTCCTTTAAGTTACACGTGTTAGGGTAATTATGTCATTCAAATATTTTCCTTCCTAAAAAAGATAGGAGATATTTCATTTGCACACTTCAGAAAACTGACTGATGATACACTGGTGAATCCAACACTGTAATGACTAAGAGAATTTGTAGTTACACTGAAAGCCATCATTTTAATAACCATTGTTACAGACTAGTAAGAGTAGGTAGGTAAATTCTGCTAAGTAAAATGATCAATAAGACAGATGAAAATCAAGACTAAACACATATATATGTATTTTTGAGACAGGGTCTTCCTCTGTCACCCAGGCTGGAGTGCAGTGGCACGGTTCACTGCAGCCTCTGTCTCCCAGGATAGAGTCATCCTCCCACCTCAACCTCCTTAGTAGCTGTGACTAAAGTTGTGTAACACCATATCTGGCCAATTTTTTTTTTTGGTATTTTTTTGTAGAGATGGGTGTTGCCATGTTGCCCAGGCTGGTCTCAAACTCCTGAGCTCGGTGATCTACCTGTCTTCGTCTCCCAAAGTGTTGGGATTACAGGTATGAGCCACTGTGCTCAGCCTAAACTACATAATTTTAGATGAACATTTTCAATCAACGGTTCTCTGAGTTTGGTCCCTGGAGAAGCAGCATCACCATCGCCTGAGAACTTGCTAGAAACACAGACTCCCAGGCTTACCCCAGAGCTGCTGGCTTGGGAGCTCGGCTGTGGGCCCAGCAGTCTGTTTTAATGAACACTCCAGAAGATTCTAAGGCACACTGGGGACTGAGAGCAATTGTTTTAAATAACTAACTTAGTTAATAACACTCCCAGCTTATTTTATTCGGTGAGTTCCTCTTGATTTAGAGAACTACAATCCAGACACTGAAATAAAAACACCTGGTCTGGAGTCTTAGCTGCACTATTTAGAAACGCTGAGATCTTAGGCAAGTCATGTAACTTCTCTGTGCCTTGATTTCCTCATCCATGAAAATGGGAATTATTATAGCACCAGCCTAACAGGGCTGACAGATGAGAAGTCAGCTGACAACAGGGGCTGGGGCATGGCAGGTGGAAGCTCACCCCCAGTGGTTCCCGTACAGTGTTCTACCTAACCCCAACACCACGTGCTGGGCACACAGCAAGCACACAGCACGTTCATTGCACTCTGCTATTTAACCTTCACAACAACTCCCTAAGGGCAGTGCTATCATTATCCCCTTTTACAGTTGAAGAAGCCAAGGCACAGAGAGACTGAACAACTTGCTAAGGTCACATAGCTAGCAAGGGGCAGAGCTGGAAGGTAACTGCAGGTAGCCTGGCTCCAACACCCAAATTCCTAACCCTTATACAGCCATCCCTTGGTAACTGCAGTGCATCGGTTCTGAAGCTTCTGAAGGTCCATGGATGCGCAAGTCCCTAAATTGGTGCTAGAGAACCTATGGTTACGAAAAATCAGCTGTCCGTACCCACAGGTTCTGTGTCTCTCGAATACTGTTTTTTCAAGCCATGGTGAGTTGAATCTGCAGAGGCTGGACCTATGGCTATGGTGGGCTGACTGTACTCTAGTATTTTCCCATTAGCTCTTTAGGGAAATGACTTACAGATGAATAAGGACATCAAATGAATTAACTGGGACATGGTGGACTTGGAGAGCGCTGAAGTGAGGATGCTACGGAGGCTGAACAGAGATGCCTGTCTCCTCCAACAGATCCTGGCATTATGCAGGATCATCCTGAGAAATCCAGCAGTGGGGATTCTCCAAATGCTCTCCCCTTCAGATTCTGAGGATCAGAGCCTCAGAGCATCTGAGCAGCCTCCTGCTATCCTCTCCCCACTGCCAGGGATGAGATTCTTGGAAAACAAAGGAGACAGGCAGGCAGGTGAGGCTGGTTGGCTGTAGAGGCAATGGTTCTTAATGACCATTGAGTTCTCTGGAATCGGTACTCTCAGGTAGGGGCTGTGCATCTTTTTGGGAGGAACCTAATTCTCTAGGCCCTCCTTGCTCACCAGTGTCTACACTAGCCTGCTCTGGAAACACAATGAGGCTGCAAAGATCTGTGTACTCCTTAATCTAAGATTAATTTTAGGACTGGGTGTGGTGGCTCACGCCTGTAATCCCAGCACTTTGGGAGGCCAAGGCAGGTGGGTCACGAGGTCAGCAGTTCAAGACCAGCCTGACCAACATGGTGAAACCCCCATTCCTACTAAAAATAAAAAATGAGCCAGGCATGGTGGCATGCCTGTAATCTCAGCTACTCAGAAGGCTGAGGCAGGAGAATTGCTTCAAGGAGGTGAAGATTGCAGTGAGCCAAGATTGTGCCACTGCACTCCAACCTGGGTGACAGAGCCAGACTCTGTCTCAAAGAAATATATATTTTTAATCATTTATCTTGTTTAAAAAATGAGATTAGAACACAATGGAGCAAATTCAGATTGTAGTGGCAAGTTTTACAAATACAGGCGCTAAGACAAGGGCCATAGTGAAGGTGTAGGCTGAGTGCTTCAGAGGCTAGAGAAAGGACGGCACGCAGAAGAATGGGCATTGGGATAATCCCCCTGGAATGTTCCCCTACGCAGCTTGACTTCATAAATGTAGAGGCAACCAATTTCAGAGAATTGACTCTTGCTTTCCCATGGGCACATATGGCCTACTAGAACTTGCCAGAAGCCATCAACTGTTCTTCTGGATTATTAAGAACGAGTATTTCTGGGATTCTTTGGCATGCTCTATGGCGTGTGCTCTTGATGAATGTGTGGGCACTTGCAGGAAGGGAGCAGAACAGCAGGGAAGCTTTGGACACAAGCTTTGGGTTTCTGGCATCAGGAGCACCAGTTCTGCTATAGCAGGCTGCTTGCATGAGGAGGCAAAGCTATGTGTCAGGAAGGAAGCAGAAGCATGGGGAAAGCCCACGATGGATGCTGCCTTAGATATCACGGATGTCCTCAAAGCCAGAAGCCTGGAGATGAGTCACTCATTGGACAAATGGTGGCTGAAAGCAGCACTCTGTCCTTGTTAGCCTTCATGACACTATCTCCGAGAGATGTAACAGAACCAGAAGAGAAAGAGGCTCAAAAGGCACAAGAGGCTATCACATACTGTCCTGAGATTGATGTGGATACCAAGTACAATCCTAGGGAGATAGGTACCTACATCTCCATCCTTACACCGGATGGCTAGGTGTAAGGACATCTACAGAAGATTGGTCACACAGGTCTGTAGGAACGGCAGTAGGGATGATCAACTCAGGAAGAGATAGAATTTGAAGAGGAAAATTAAAAATGCTGAGATGCTCTAGGTTTCTAAAAATGAGTATGTAGACAATATCCACAGATCACTGTGGGTGAGGGCGAAAAAGCAAAAACAATGGAAAAAGGACAGAGAAGCCTGTGTTAGCAAATGCTCAACACCTTTTAAACAGGAGTTAGATGGCAGGTGCTGAGCGTTCCAGGGCTGGAAGCTTCCAGTGCTATTCAGACAAGTTCTAAGACATTTTATGACAGGAAAGGTCTGTAAAGTCTAAGACAGGGGCTGGATAACTGCTGGGTGCCGGCAGGATTTGGTGGGAACAGAGTGGCCAACACTGTCCCCATGGGGCACATTAGATTCAAGCAGTGTGTGGATTTCCCGTAAATAGGGTTAAGGTCCTCGTTTCTTTGTGGAAAAATGCAGACGGGGTGCTGGTTATATAGACGAGATCAAGAGACTTCTGTCCACCCAAGGAGGCTGTTCAGGAAAATGGGGTCTCTTATCTAGCTAGGAGGAGAATACCAACAACTTGCTTATGGTTTTCATAGGGGACAGAAATCAGGGCTTCAAACTATCTTCGTAAGTTGCAACTATAGACTGGATCTCAAAATCTGAAACCTATGAGTCATAAATGTAAGGACCTGTGAACTTAAAATACACATTTTAAAAACACAAGCCCAGAATGAGAGGGTCTTGGCTTCCCATGTAAGTGTGAAAAAGGCTTCTGGGGTTTTCCCTGGAAGGTAAGCTCAATCAGAGATGTGGACAGAAGAAAGAAAGACAGAAGAAGGAGTCACGGAGTCCTGTACTCACCGAAATCTGGAATCTTCTGTACCAGCCAGGCTGTATGTATGCCTCCTTTAAAAAGCACAGCACAGGCTGGTGCAGGTTTGGAAGAAAGTCAATCGGTGGGGCATGAAACTAACTCCTGAGAGCAAGATTGGTGGCACAGGATTCACACTTCCTCAGTTTGGCCCCTGAGAGTGAAGAAGGTGCCCAGGAGAGGCAAGTGGGAGGTGAGTGCAAGAAGGGGTTCTTCTGAGAGAGGGGTTTGCAGCTGTGGAAGGCGTCCACATAGAGGGCAGAGAAGCAAGCCCTGGAGGCTGGTGGGAGCCCTGATGGCAAGTGCCTGCCACCGTAGTTGTGTGACAGCCTCCATCAATATGCCTCCCATTCAAGGAGCGAGGAGTTCAGGACCTTTGTCTTGCAGGCCTTTCCCTTTACCTAGAAGAAAAGAACAAGTGGGCTTGGCCTGTTGATGGCAGTGAACACATCCACTTGTGAGGGAGGCTCTGCAAGAATGTGAGTTTTGTGGGCCCTTTCCTTCATTTTGGAAACCATCATCCTGCAGAAGACAATGACACCAGCTGTTGCTTCCACTAATGAGAGAGGAGGTGGGAAGGAATGGGCCTTACTGAAGCTGCCCACCTGCAGGCAGCGTCATAATACCCCGGAGCCCACCAAAAGGGATATATTCAAGGCTCCTGCTTAATTCTGTTGAAAATGACATATGAGAAACTCCTTCAGTTTCCTAACAACTGCCATTCCTTTAATGCTGATCATACCTGCCCCAGAATCAGTTCCATAAACCTGCCTGCCCCTGATTTGCAGGCACTGTGATTGGTCCAACTCTATGGATGCGGTCTCTATGGAACATTTGCCAGGGCCCAAGTTGCCTGGCCATGCCCTTCTGTGAGTTCCTAAACTGCTCACTCCCTCCTCTGGTACTTGGAGCTGGAACTGCTTAGCTGTGGTATTGCTTCAGTGAAATGGTACATCTCCCTGAAGATAGGAAAGATACTTATAAATATTTTGTAACCCCACCACCCCATGACTTAGAAAAATGCCAAACTCAGTAAGGTGCTGAAATGAACTGATTAAATATAGAACATGAAATGGAGACTGGTCTTCTCTTTCCCCAGAACACTCTGGCTCAGGCCCACCCTGGGCCCTTTCACTGACGAAGAGATAATGGACAAGAGCCCAGTTTTATTATTCAATAAATGAAGCAATAAATATGAAGAGTGGATGCTTTCAAAGTCCCAGTCAAGAGCTGCTGTCCTTCTCAGATGCTATTTAAAATTGGGAAAAATTAAAATTTCATTGTCCTATCTTGGAGGCCTTCTATGTCACTGGCACCCAACAGGAGACTAAGAGAGACCCCACACCCCTGTATGGAAGGTGAACTTTGGTAGACAGACGAGTTTGGACTGAAGAATCTGGATAATTCAAGGAACTGAGATGCCAACAGGAGCCAAGAGGCCGGAATCTGTGCCAGGCACTGTATGTGCTCATGGATAATTAAACATTTTTTAATGCATAGGTATAACGTACACTGTCAGTCCCCACCTGACCAATGAGTTATGCTTCCTCTTCATTTCCCTTTCCTTTTTAGAATGTGTCTTCATATTTACTGAAAAAGTAAGTGTTCGGCACTCAGAATGCATTTTTCCATTGGAAAGATAGTTCAAAATAGTCACTCCAGTGTGGGTTTAGGCCATGTAAGCTTGAAATGCTCAATATTTTACTTGACAACTAGTAGACAGAAATATTCTTACAACACTGGGGACTAGCAAGTAAAAAGCAAATGAAATGAAAATAAGGTATCTCTTGAATCACGGTAATTAAATGAAAATTTGAGATGAAGAGGAGATAAATAGAGATATTTTTGTGCTGCCTCTAAAAGAGACTGATAAAACTTTTAAGCATTTTAAGGTTAATGGAACCATTTATTATAACTTAATATCATTTAAAATGTAGATGGTTGTTTTCATCCCACCAGGCTACATTATTAGAAAATACTTTTCTCCTTATTTGCAATTTAAGACCTTTAAATGGAATAAGGTCGGGAGAGAAAAGAAAGGCAAGAGAGTAAAAAGATTAACAGGTTAAAAAAGAGCAAGCTACAAGCATATAGACATTTTCTTTCCTCCAGCAGCTAGGTACACAGACCGGAATGAGGACAGTAGAGAGGGTCAAAGGGGTTGTTTTTAATTTTTAAGAAGAAAAGAGGTGTTCAGGGCAAAGAGGGCAATTCTTCATTATGACCACAAGGTGGTGATATTGGCCCAGAACAGTTTGGTTGCTGTTTTGGGGGAAAGGCAGACCTCTTCTATTTGTGTGAAGAGGACAGTCACAATTCCAACACTGGGAAGAAGGGGTAAGAGAGGCACCAATACTTTATGGACACAGTTGCATAAATATACAGACAGAAAGTGTATCCAAGTGTATATCATCTCTTTTACAAAAAGTGTAAGCATCATAATAATACATCTGTACATGCAGTGATTCTCACAGTCTGAAGTCTTCACGGGAGTCTGCTTCAACACTTCAGTGTGCTCTGGCTGACATCTTCCTCAGACGTCACAGAACCATGTTTTAGGGTGCACTAGCTTACTCCCAAGTGCATTTGACTTCTCAAAACCCTTCAATAATATGATTCTTCAGATCAATATTAGTTCTCTGCCCAATACTGTAATGTTTTATATGTTCATATAAGCTTACATGTAAACAGATACACACATACAAGCATTTACATGTACATACATAGACATGTCACAGTAGGTATCAAGCTATTGTTTAAAGTGATCAAAGAAATATCAGTAAAACAAAGATTCTGTAACTTTTATAGACTGGAAAAGTAGCCAACCTAGGTTATAAGCAAAAGGGTACACTTGGATTGGTACTATTAAATTCCTTAGACACCAGATAGTATTTGATAACAAGGATGTAAGAAACCTATCTTTAACTGTTACTGGCACTTTTGAATTAGAGCCTGTAATTATGACTGTCACAGTGTTAACAAAGGTGACCTGTTTTCTAATGGTGCTTTACAGTATTAGAGAATTTACTAATACAGATCCTAAGGGATCTTGTATGACTTTAAAATATTCAGCTCTCTATACATTTTTAAAAAGCACTCTCTGTTCTTTAAAGTACTCCTTTGAGGATGTTACTCAAATATATTTATCATTTATCAGCTCTCAATACCTAAAAAAGAAAAATGAAATTCACATCTGTTTTTGGTTTAACAGCTCAGATCAGAGAAGGTCCTGTGGGCACTAAGCATGAACAGAACGTTGGCTCCAGCAGCAACGTGCCACAGAGAAACGGCCTGGAGGCCTGCGATTTTCTCTTCTCAGTTCTGAAATTAATACTCCAAAGCCACAGATGAAGAGACTGTCTCTTTCTCCTGTTCCACAAATTTGTAAAAACTATCTGAAACCATGTTCAGTTCTTCGCTGGTGACTGAAAGTATGGCCACACTCAATAAAAAGGAGATCGTCACAACAGTAATCTCAAAGCTCTCCAGCAGCACCAGCGAAGTGACAATCCCATCAGTGCTACTGCAACTCCAGCCCTCACTGTGACTCCATTGCCACCCTCCCAGCACACCGCACAGCTGCCTAGACCTTCCTTTTGCACTTCATGGTATAAATACCCATAAATGATACATTGGGTGTCTAACGAATAGAACAGTGAATTTTTAATGTATCTCCTTTCTTTCAAGCGTGAGAAAGGCATTAATGAAGGAACATGCACACATGATATTTACATGATGGACTGAGATGAAGGCATGCTTTTGTTTTCCAGAAGCAAGGTAAATACTTACGAGAGAAAGATTTGGGAATTATTGCATGGAAATCCCTAAAGTCATCAGCCCCATATGTAACTGCAATAAAGAAGGCAAAAAGAAAGCTGGGTTGTGATACCAGTAGAGAGATACAGTCAGAGTTTAAAAGAAAGCATTACTTTTTAAAAAAGAACGTTTTATTACTCAAAACCACTGTTGAGCTACTCATGTGCTATTGCTGGCCCCCCTACAGGCAAAAGAAAAGTAATTACTCATGAACAGGACCACAATCCCCTCAGGCCTCAACTCACAGCATCATATCCCATAAAGTGGTTTGGAGCAAGTACTGATGGCTTTGACATCTTAGAGGGTGCAGCTCCAAACATTCTAGAACTTTGAGAAACCATTCAGCAGCTCCGATCCAGAACCTCAGGCTCCTCGCAGAGCGTCTCCTGGGACAGCACGTTATCTCCACAAAAGTGCGTGCTTCTTAATGAGCTGATGGCATTGCAAATGTTCTGCATTCAGCTTTTTCTTAGAAAGCATTCATAGAAAATTAGAAAATGCAGCACATTGGGTGGGGGAAAATTATTGTTTTCCCCAATCCACAAAAGAGCTACCCATTTTGGTGAGTAATCCTTATCAGCTGCTTTCATAAATACTATCCCTGCCTCAAGTCTTCAGGTTCCTATTCTCTTTCATAGGACAGTTTCCCAGCATATTCCTTTTCCTTAAGATTTGGCAGATTCTGCACATGTGCACACATGCGTATGCACACACAAAATTCTCCCTCCAAGAGTCACATCTCAGCAACTGCTGAAGTTGCATGCACACTGTAGCTGCTACATCCAATGTGTTGGATGAGTTCCTAGGTTAGCAGAATAAAGACTCTGAGCTGACCTGCAGGAAACAGACCTATTGAACTTTGCTTAAACCAGTGTTTTCCAGGCTTATCTGACCACAGACCCTCCTTCTTTTCCCATGAAATTATTGAGAAATAAATTATTGGAATAACAGGCATCATAGTTTAAGAGACATTTTGAAAGCTGTTTCTTGAAGTGACTCGTTGAATCATTTCCTAGCAAATCTTTACTCTTTATCTGCTTATTTTATTTAGTCCAAATCTAATGGATAAGTCCATATTATGAGTCCCATCAAACACAGGTAGCATAAATTGCCTTCATGGGGACGTGCTTGTTGGCCCGCAAAGAGCCAATTTTGCAATAACCTTTGCTGCGCTTGTCATCTTCATTGAGCTCCAGCCCTTTATATAATCTGTTTGCCCATATTCTGCTTCGTGGAGTTGCTAGCATCTCAGATAATGGGAGAAAAGGCAAAGATGTCTTAAAGGGTATGTATCACCTTTTGCAAATGGGAACATTACCACAGTGATAGAGTACAAAACTCTGACTACAGTGGCTCAAGCCTGTAATCCCAGCACTTTGGGAGGCCAAGGCAGGTGGATCATGAGAGATCGAGACCATCCTGGTCAACATGGTGAAACCCCGTCTCTACTAAAAATACAAAAAATTAGCTGGGCATGGTGGCGCGTGCCTGTAATCCCAGCTACTCAGGAGGCTGAGGCAGGAGAATTGCCTGAACCCAGGAGGCGGAGATTGCGGTGAGCCGAGATCGTGCCATTGCACTCCAGCCTGGGCAACAAGAGCAAAACTCCGTCTCAAAAACAAACAAACAAACAAAAAACTCTGACTAAACATCAAAGCACTGAGATACTGCTTATAGTGTTGATAATGCTGATATGGTGCTTGAAGATGACTTGCTTTGAGAGTTAACTTCCTAATATATCCCTGCAGCTCTAGAGCGGAGCTCAGCCACCTGTTGTACTTATGATGATGACTACAGCACTGGGGAGGCTTCATGTTTACCGACACACTGAATACACTGAAGATTAGGAAGTTAAGAGATTAGATCTGAATGCAATGGGTCTCAAATTTGTCTCACCAGTAGAAAATGTAGGCTTTTGCAGTCTTGGGTAGTCAAAGCGTAAGCCTTGAAACACTGAATTCTGTCAAGACACTTCCCATTCCACACATTGCCATTTAGTATAAAGAATACTGTAATAGACATTAAATTTTTTAGAAATTTAACTTTTAGACTCAGGGGTAAATATGCAGGTGTGTTACATAGGTAAACTCATGTCATGGCAGTTTGTTATACAGATGGTTTTGCCACCCAGGTATTAAGTCTACTACCTATTATTTTTCCTAATCCTCTTCCTTCTCCCACCCTCCACCCTCAGTGTATGTTGTTCTCTTCTATGTGTCCATGTGTTCTCCTCATTTAGCTCACACTTAAAAGTGAGAACATGTGTACTTGGTTTTCTGTTCCTGGGTTAGTGTGCTAAGGATAATGGCTTCCAGCTCTATCCATGTTCCTGCAAAGGACAGGATCCCATTCTTTTTTATGGCTGCATAGTATTCCACAGTGTATGTCGACCACATTTTCTTTATCCAGTTGATCATTGATGGGCATGTAGGTTGATTCCATGTTTTTGCTATTGTGAATAGTGCTGCAACAAACATATGAGTGCATGTGACTTATGGTAGAACAATTCATTTTTCTTTGGGTATATATGCAGTAATTGGATTGCTGGGTCAAATGGTGTCTAGGTCTTTGATGAACTGCCCCACTGTCTTCTTCCACATGGTTAAACTAATTTACAGTCTCACCAAAAGTGTATAAACATTCCCTTTTCTCTACAACTCACCAGTATCTGTTATTTTTTTGACTTTTTATTAATAAGCATTCTGACTGGTGTGAGATGGTATGTCGTTGTGGTTTTGATTTGCATTTCTCTAATGGTCAGTGATGTTGAGCTTTATTTCATATGATTGTTGGCCACATGGATGTCTTCTTTTGGAAAGGTGGATATTGAATGTCAATCACGTTTGAAAATAATCAGTTCTTTGCCTAGTGTAATTCAAATTTATTTGTTTATTTTTGTCTCAAATATGTGGTTCCCTAAATGTCACAAAATTGTTTAAAAAACAAAATATAGCTGGACTTACTAGTTTGTGTCCTGTCTCCACAGTAATGCTGAATTGATAAGAGCTTACTCTGGCTCCTGTAGCATCTATGTTCATGCACATAAACTTCTGAGCCCAGAAAATGAAGCGTGTACTATTCTAGCTGAACAGGTAATTATGTACAATAGGCAATGTGGAAACTCACTCTGTTCCATGCTAAAGCCATTCACTGGAAGCTCTACTGATGCCAGGTGGGTAGCAGAGGTTTTGTGGAAGCTGGATTTATGATGCTTGAGAGGCACTGGAAGGTGTGTAAGGTTCTACAGTTGCACACACAGGGACACACATAAGCGTGTTTGTGTGTGTTAATGCAAATATACACACACTCACCTACACGTGAAGCATGGGAAGTAATGGTGTCCCCAAATGAACAAATTCCCACCCAGTGAACCAACAATTGGGCAAGTGTGGCTGCTACACTTCCTAGCCCCACCCCCTCAGGGACCTCACTGTTCCAGGAGCTGAGCCTGGCACACCGCACATCCAGGGTAGGGACTGAACGAAGTCACAGAGCAGGTGAGTATGCACAGCAGTCACTGAGAGCTCCTTGAATGTACTCCAGGAGCCGGCTGGCCCCAGGGGCTGTGCAGTCTGACAATAATCCCACGGTGCTTCTGGCAAGCTGAAAAGGGAGCCATACAACCTGCTTTTTCTCTCACTTGGAGAGGTTTGCAGGTGCTGACTTGCCTTGCCCATGAAGACAGTCCTGCCTCTAAGGTGACCCTCTTGCTTGTCATAAGAAAGTCACTGTGGGATTAGGGAAGCTATTATTCAGTGATGACCTCTCAACCTTGTTCTCTTTCCTTTAGTAAATTCAGGCCATTGTTTGATGAAAAGTTGCACATGAAAAAGATGTTCAACTTTGTTCTTAGTTTTCTGCATTTTATAAAATACATTCTTATCCAGAAAAAATTTAACTCATTGGTAGGAATTTCTATTCCCCAAACTCTCATGCACATTTTCATATAAAATGCTGTGAATACCTTGGATTCTGAATCCTATTTGAATTGCCAAATTGATGAACATTATGGGGAAAACGAAATACCCGCAAACCACGCCTTTCAGTTTGCATTTACCTGTGCATAAGATTATAAACTTCTTGTGCCGCTGTCACTCTGAGGAGAGGCTAAACATACTTGAGATTTTCAAAACAAGAGAGAGGAGATCTGATCTATTTTCAAATGCAAGAACACTGACAATTTTCTGGGAAAATCTTTCTAAAGGTAAACACATTCAGATTTGTATTTAGGAGAATTCAGAAAAATGCTGTTGCTTGTATATGTTCTTTTAATCACATTAACCTGTTAGTCACAGTCATTTCATTAGTCTATTATTACCTTGTGTGAATATGGTTTGTGGTGACCCTGGCAATGCCTCCAAATCTAGCATTTCCTGGTGGGGCTTCCCGACCCCATGGCTGAGCTAGTGAGAGTCACAGCACAGGACAGCAAGGTGGAGGTGGATGGGAGGAGCAAGTACCCTAGACAGAGCGCCACAGGCCACACTTCTAGAAAGTACTAGTTAGATCAAGAAGAGCTACCTAGTCAAGATTCTATTAAAACCTTTCAGACCTTCTGTGGATGGATACATTTGCTTTTAGACCACCCTCTAATTAGGAGGCTCTGAGTCTCCTCACGGGAAGAGAACACTGGCTGCCATCTACTGACTGCACACTCAAGGAAGGTATTGTTGCTCCAGAAAAAGGGGAAGATTGCTCACAAAAGAGGCAGCTAAAATGCAGTCAAGTTCAGTCAGACCCAGGGACACAGAGCTGGGGAGTGCTGGCTGGTGCTGGTCTTACATCTAAGCTCCCCAGGGGACTGAGTAACTCCTCAGTGGCTCCTTTCATTGCTTGTCCTACAGTCAATCCTGAGGGTTTCAACTCTGCTGCCAACTTGTCTCCTTCCGACTCTACCAGCCCCTTCTTTTCAGAAGTCCGGGGTCATGCCACGCAGGCCACGGTGTCTTACACCACTCTGGGTCCTGTGTGACTCCAGCATAGCCCACCCAGCAGGCACACAAAAGTTTGGAGAAGAAGGCAAGTGAAAATATGCCCAGGACCCCATTGGTGGGCTCCACCAGGGCTCCATTCTCAGTAATCTGCCCATTCTTCCCTTCATGCCCAGAACACGCTCAGCCAAACCCAAATCTCCAGACCCAGCTCTCCTATGCAGCCCATGCATGCTGATGGGGCCTCATCTGGATTCCATACTTTATAACCCACACAGGGCTTGCCTCTACCCTTGCCTCTCATGGCCAAATTATGTCTGAGGTCTTTGGAGAGGTCTCCATATTGTTTTCCATCCGCATCACATCCCAGCATGGCCGTGAAGCCCCTGCCTTCGCCCAGCTAAGGCAGCCCAGCTGGCACCACATCCTGCCCATGTTTCCTGTCCACTGTCTGGCATATAAGTTGGTTTGTTTGCATCATGAGGACCTCCCTTTCGGTCACCGTGCTCATTGCCCTAAGATTATCATCCTCAACTTGCCCTTATCTGGTCACATCTGCTTCCAAATTTTCCATGGGTCTGCACTGTTATGATGAGGAAAAAACGTCCACTCCTGTGTCAAAATCCCCCTACAACTGGTGAGCAATGACAATAAACTTCTCAACAGGTAATATTATTCAGATAAGTGAGTGGATGAACCTTACAGAAAAATGCTTTAAATCAAAAAAGAGCCCCATAGCTAGTTTTTCAGTAGAAAGCCATAGGCAGATAAAGGTAATATCTACCTTCTTGTCAATGAAGACTTCAAGACCCATAGGATTAGCTACAGCCGACTAACATTCACCATGTTTCCCTGATGGGAAGGACAATAGGGCTAGTGCTTTGCAAGTCCACCGAAGGTGAAAATGCAGGAAAACGCCTCCAGTGCCTGCAAACCCTGAGTCTGTCTCCCCTTCAGCTCCAAATGCCCCTGGCAGACACTTACTCTATCTGGGAAAGGGGTTGAGTGGACCTTCTGCAGGGCCTCACTTACCCTCATGGTGTTTCAGGGACGAATGTCAGATCAAGGGACCGTTTTGGCTGCTTCAAATGGGACATGTCAGTGATGATCAAAGCCACTCTGCTCTACTTCAAACTCCAGCTGTCAGAGCTACCTTGCAGAGCAGATGATCTGGAGAACTGAACAGAGAAGTAGGAAAAACCAACGTCCGGCCCTTTCTCTCCTCATAGCACAACTAGGCACCTGTCCTACTTTTGTTTATGTTTTACTAACACAAGGTCAATTTTTCATAATGAACTAATTAAGATAGAAAAAGCTCCAATTAACGCACCTATGGCTTAGAAAGGGAGAAATGGACACTTCTCAAGAGTACAAGAAAGAAAACAGCAGGTTCAAAATGATGGTTCTTTCATGAGATTAGCTTTTAAATGATTGTTTTGGTGCCATGTGCAGCCTTCCTAAACCCCGAGGTTGGAGCACTTCCTCAGCTGCACTGTGAGGCCTGTTTCGTGTCAGCTGACTTCCGGGTCCAGGATCTCCATTATAACAATTTTGGGGAAAACATTCAATGGGCTGAAGAACAGGCTTAGAGGTATTTTTCCAATGTTGTATCCTTCCTTTGGAAGAAATACTACTTTTTTGCAAAAATGATATTTGCTTATTCTAAAGCTACCGAGAAGCACTAAGATGGCACTTCCAGAAACTACCCACAAGTCTTATAATTGAAGGAGAATCATGTGCACAGAAGAAAATGGAAAAATAATAGTGAGAACGGAGTCAGAGCTTAGCTCGTGCTTTAAAAGGAGAAACGGGAAAGGGACATTCAGGCAATCAAGAAAGGCTGAAGGAAACTAAGAGGGCTGTAGTTCTACAGTTTCCGATTAGAACAGAAGGCTCTTGTCAGGGATCACAGCAGGGTGGCAGAGTGTGAGGTCCTCCATATAGGTGAAAAATGATACTTTGTCATTCCAAATTTTATTCCAATAAGGGAGATTTATACTGCATCACAGGGGCCAAAATGATAAGGAAGAGAAATTCTACAAAATAACTGGGCTGCCCAGGAGAGTGTGGGCCACGCGGTGGGCAGGAGGGGTGAGAATGTGTGGATGGACAGCAACGTTTACATACATAGGCCCCAGCAGGACATGCGGGGGGAGCGCCAGGCAGAGCCACATGGCGATGGATGGCGGTGTTCCCTGTAGCATGGAGAGGCGGGGCGCAGCGCGGAAGGGACCTGGGGCTGCCGTCAGAGTGTCTGCAGCGTGGGCCACAGGCAAGAGCCTTTGATCAACTGTCTGGCATGTGCTCTAGCTGATGTAACTGCGCACGTGTTTTAGATGTGGTTTTCCCGGTAGCACGCTCTTACCGAAGCAGCAGGTGAAACTTGCTGCCCGTGTAGAAGGGAGTTCAGCAAAGTGAAGGACTAACGACTGAAGGAAATGTTTTTTTCACTGTTAAGCTGGACCTGGCTTAACTGAAATGGGATTATTGTATGTGCATTTCACATATTCTTGAGGTATAGGACCTACCACTCCTGACTTCAAATGAAAAATAAAACATGCAAAGAAAGGGCTGAGGACTTTAAATCCATGTCTGTGGGCTTTGTACTCCTAAGCGATCAACTGAAGAGAACTCCACAGGCTGCGCGCTGCTCCTTCTTAGGCTCTGCAGACAGACATGGCCATTCCCTCTCATCCCCAGGGCTGGCACGGTGTCAGCCCCAAAGATTCCAGAAGTGCAGGCCCTGCTGCAGGGAGGCCAGAGATAAGTAATCTCCCCCAGGACACACAGAGGGTGGATCCTCTGCCGTCCTGTCCCTCCCTTCCAGAAGCCCAACGGGTCCCTGCCAGAATTCCAAGCAGAAGGTGACTCAGCACAGAGGAGGAGGGACGGGAAGAACAATGCAGTCACCCTCTTTAACCCTCGGCTCTTGGCCACGGGTACAGTCCTGCACACTTTGTGTCTTTAAATGGTCGCTAATCTTTAAGGAAGGGGTATTTATGTAGTAATCCTGCTGAGAAATCCTAGGGAGTCAGCCAGCCCCTGGTGACCTGACCCTGCTACAGGTGGAGGTGAAGCCTTCAGTCCTGCCTTGGCAGTCTCTCCCCAGAAAGTGAATTTCTCAGGCATGAGCTCAAGCTGGGAACCTGGTGATGGTAAAGATCAGAGTGCCAGGCAATCTGGCATAGCTGTAGCTGAACTGTCTGCAGAAGAAAGCAAGGGGCTGAGGAGCATGGATTGGGATTTGTGCCTCTGGTCTGGTGTGCTGGTACACACACGTGTACACATGAGTGATCACGTGTGCACATATGTATGCACATGTGCCAATGACACACAGAGATCGCCCTTTCTACACACATATTTAAAAAGACAGCTCAGTAAAATTGACTCAGAGATAGAGAGTTCATTATTTACAATGACATTTCCCTGCAGAAGGACAGCAGTGAAGACAAAGAGACAGCAGTCTCCACTGTTCTGAACGTCGGACCAGCTCCTTGTCACTCTGCCCACATTCCCCCACATGCCAGCTCTACAGGCAGAAGGCCGCAGGAGTCAGATATGGTCTCTACAAGACTCAGAAATCAGGATGAAATGCAGGCTTCCGCCATTTCTTAACCAATAAGCACCCCTGTAGAGATTTCTGAGCAAGGAATTGTGACTTGTGGCAAAATTATTTTATTTTTTGAGACAGGATCTTGCTTTGTGGCCCAGGCTGGAGTGCAGTGGCGAGATCACAGCTCACTGCAGTCTCAACCTCCTGGGCTCAAGCGATTCTCCTGCTTCACCTTCCCAAGTAACTGGCACTACAGGCATATGCCACCATGCCAGGCTACTTTTTGTATTTTTTCTTTTTTTTTTGTAGAGACAGAGTTTCACCATATTGCCTAGGTTGGTCTCAAACTCCTGAGTACATGTGATCCTCCCACCTCGGTCTCCCAAAGTGCTGGGATTACAGGCGTGAGCCACTGCACCTGACCATAATTCTGTATGTCAATAAGAAACTCACACAGTGACTGTGAGAAGACATCAGGAAGGAGATGGGGATACTTTAAGCCATTTAATGTTTTGGGTAAACTTATTTCTAACTAGGGAAAAATAAACTCCAAGGACATTGTAATTTATAGTTCTCTTAAGGAACTCTTTAAGACTTTTTTTTCTCTTTCTTCTTTCCTTTCTCTCTTCCTCCATCTCTCCCCGATCCCCTCATTATTTCCTAAGAAGCCCCGTGCTATATAAATGCCAGGCATATGTTATTTTATTTATTCCTCACAATAAAGCCTTGGCATGTGAGCAAATCAGCACTGGCCACAGCACCCTGCCTCCAGCTAACTCTAAGTGTTTACAGACAGCCTCTGCCTCTGAGTAGTTCTGGAGCCTGAGCCACGCCCAGGACATCACCAAGCCTTGGCTTCCTCACGAATGAAACCAAAGAAAACGCCAGCCTCACGTCACCATACAGCTGGAGAGTCACAGAGCAAAGGCGACAGGTCCCCGCTATCAGCCGGTGCTCAGGAAATGCTGGCTGCCCCTCTCCTGCCCCATCCCACAGCCTTCACATGAGACTGGCCCGAGACTCACACACCTCTGCTTCCTGGCACTTCTGTCAAAACCTCGTATCTCTTGGGAAGAACCTTCAAATGTCATGTTTTTTCCTAGTAGATATCAGCTGTTTCTTAGGATGAGAGTGTCTCAGAAAGTCCTGTCCTTCACATCACAACAATTCTTTGAAGTAAGGGGGGGTTCCTCCCTTTCTTTTCCTTTTGTGATTCAACAGCCATTTACCAGGAAGTATCTGGAAATGACTAATTCAGGTCACGCATTCTTCCCATTTACAAATCCGAGTGACAGCATGTAACATCAAGTCATTTACCTGGTGCAAGAGCTGTCGCCATGCGACTCCAGGCACCTGCACCAGGCGAAGGTGCCATGCCATGTCTTTGCTAGGCATGAACTTTGTTAATCCTTGAAGCGGCTCTGCGAGAAAAATATCACCCCACTTTACAAATGAGAGAAAAATCAGACTCAGAACGGTCACCTGACCTGCCCAAGGCCAGGTAAGACAGTAGCAAAGCAGAGTGGAGCCCAAATTTGTGGCACTCAGGCCTATTTCTTCACTTGCTGCCTCCCCTTCTCTCTGTAGGTCCTGAGCTGACTTCTGCAAGTCTTCTTGCCCTAGCTGTTAATGAGTTTATGAGAAGAGGCCCACTGAATAGCCCACACTACACATCAGGGGGGACCATCTCTGACGTGGGCATTCCACGGGTATGTGTGTGCAGAGCCCTGAGGGAGTCTCCAGAGAAATTATAGAGGGAAAACCCAGGCTCTGTCCAGGGGTGCCGCAGTCTGTAAGCAGCAGGAGGAAAACGCGCCCAAACTCATGCACCACGATGCACAGCCGTCTCGGGCAGTGGGAGGCCGAACACAAAGGGGTTTCTTAGGAAGACAAGGTGTGTACACTGGAGGGTGGGGTGGCAGGGGGTTGTGAGAAGTCACAGAAGGGTGACATTCAAAATGAGAAGCAGGAAGCGAGAATCTCAACGAGTGGAGGCGCAGGGCCACAGCAGGGCCAGCAGTGTTGTTGAGGGGGCAGGGGTATGACTGGCTCAGGGAGACACGGGAACAGTGATCCCCAGGATGCAGGGCCCAGTTCCAGAGGCCTTGGAAGCTGAGACAAAGTCCCGAGGCAACGGGAATTGTGGGAGGTCACTGCTTGCGGCGGGCGGCAGTCGGGGGGGTGGTTCTGTGGTGGGAGCTGGTTTAAGGGAACTGGTCTGGTGTTGGGATGGAGATGCCTGGGAGAAGGAGTCAGTCATAACACTCCACAGACAGAGAGAGAGAAGTAGGGGCAGGATGGGCGGGGAAGTAGGAGGATCACAAGTAGAATCACACACCCATAGCCGTCCGGAGCCCAGTGAGTCCGCAATCAGGGGTGTGGTCATCCTGCTCTCGGTTATTCTAGAGTTTAGAGTACCACCAGCCCAGCAACCACAAGACCCCAGCGTCCAGAAGACCTGACAGTCGGGCCTTCTGCCACCCGTGATCTTCCGCCCTTCCCTCCACATCCAGAGGCACCGTCCTGCCCTGGTCTCCAGGAGTGTAGGGCCCAAGCACAGTGATTGTGACACTGCACTTGTGTGTCATCTTGTAACTGGGTTTCCACATCCTCCTGGCTGTATTGTAAAAGCCTTAGAAGAGGAACAAGAGCAAATAATGAAATATAGGAATGCAGGAAAAGAGGAAGCCGCCGCGAGATACCAGCCCAACTGAAATACAAAGAATTATGGAGAAGTGACAGAAAGGGAAGTAAGAGTAAGGAATTGCATTGAGTGGCTCAGCAGAGTGCGCGTGCGCACACACACACACAGTCATGCACATACAGACACGCCCCACAGACACACACACAGCCATGCACACACACACAGCCATGCACACGCAGACACACACACAGCCCCAGCCATGCACACGCAGACAAGCACACAGCCATGCACATGCAGACAAGCACACAGCCATGCACACAGACAGCCATGCACACACACAGCCATGCACACGCAGACACACACACAGCCATACACACACACAGACATGCCCCACAGACACACACACAGCCATACACACACACACAGCCATGCACACACAGACACGCACACAGCCATGCACACAGCCATGCACACACACAGCCATGCACACACACAGCCATGCACACGCAGACACACACAGTCATACACACACACAGACATGCCCCACAGACACACACACAGCCATACACACACACACAGCCATGCACACGCAGACACACACAGCCACAGCCATGCACACGCAGACACGCACACAGCCATGCACATAGACAGCCATGCACACACACACACACACAGCCATGCACATGCAGACACGCACACAGCCATGCGCACACACAGACACGCCCCACAGACACACATGTACACACAGACACACAGGCACAGAGACACTTTCACACTCACAAATTCACACACACATAGTCTTTCTCAAGTCTCAATCAAACTGCTACAAAAGTATGACCTCTTAGTTCCCAGCCTCAGAGGGACAGTGACAAGTTCACTCTATGGTCCAGCTGGCTGGGATTGACCATCCAAGTGCGCCCGCCTGGGACCATCTGCCCCCACCGGGTACTAGATCCAGAACTTCCTGATGGTTCTAGAAGACCATTCTGTTATTTTTCCTTTGTATTTAAAAAGCCAGAGTTAAACAGTAAAACTTCCTTACATTGTAATCAAAAACTTAATTTTAGAGCTGAGATGCAAAGTGGACTAATGGAACAGAAAACATAGATCTACTGGGGTAGATGCACTTAGGGACCCCAAATCATTTTCTAAGTGAGGAAAACAGGCAAAGAGAGAAAAGCCTGAAACTGAGGGAAAAGGAGAACAACACAGTGAATTAACCCGTCTGTGGCATTTTCTGTTTGTGGAGATAACCAGTGCAGAGCTCTGAGTCAAAGACATTGCCACCCAAGGAGTGTGGAGGTCGCTGAGCAAAAGTCCTTATCTAGCATTTTCACAGGCATGCGGCTGGAGGGGCAGGACAGCCGGGAGGCCTCCAGCCTGCTCTGCTCACTGCAGCCTCTGAGTTCATAGCGAACGCTGCCTCCCTAGTGCAGGTTTTTAAATGAATGCAATGCTTTCCCTCTTCCTTATTTTCCAAGAGAAAAACTGGCTAGCCCCAGACTCTCACTGTTCTTAGAGGAAACTGCTGACCATCTGTTGAAATTTAAATTTGGCTGGGACTTTCTGAGGACTGTTTCTTTCCCTTTATTTATTTATTTGCAAACTAACATATTAAACTCTGGAGTGAATTAAAACAAGAGAGACTGCAGATCCAGTAAAATCTGGACAAGAACAGTGGCCACAGCCCCTTAGCACACAGCCTAGTGGGCACAGAGTTTCCAGTGGACGGTGTGGCCCTGCAGAGGGGGCAGACCCAGCCAGGACTCTCCTCTGCTCCCACCTCCCAGCTGGCAGCCAGGCCTCAAGGTGGGGGTTGGCCAGAACCCCAACCCATCCTATACACAACACTGACTGCTCTCAACACCTCAACAGCTCACTGATGATGATGACCACTCTGTGGTCCAGCTGGCTGGGCGGGAGCATCCGAATGTGGCCCAGGCCATGCTCCCACAGGGTACTAGATCCAGAACTTCCTGATAGTTCTAGAAGGCCATTCACAGGTGCCCTCTCCCCATGTGAATTTCTGCCTGTGGGGAGGAGAGCTCAGACATCTGTCATTTACCTGCAGAATGGAGGAGGCTGCTCAAGATTTTCCTGATGGAGGCTGAGGCCACCAGGGAGAGAGGCACGAGGCCGATCATCTCCACCTTCTGCCAAGACTCAGGCCTGTTCCCCTCCTCACTTGAGGACTCTGCCTCTGAAGCTTCCTAAGGGAATCTCCTGAATAAACGTCACAAAAGGCATTTCCATTCATTATGTGTTATTCCTACCCAATGTGATGATTTTGACGCTAAAGCATAAGGCTGATGCTGTCCAAATGCATCAGTGAAATCCCATGCATGAGAATCCTCCCTCCTGGATAGACATCAGTGCATTCAACAAGCTGGGGGGGGTCTAACTTTCTGCACTAACCACTCTTCGTCCTCATCATGGGGAGACAGCCCGATGACCACAGGGCCTGTAACCAAGGGTATGGATTAGTTACTTTAAAAATTCTTCACCAATGCTAGGGAAGAGTCAGGCAGAAATGCTAGAGAGGGTAACGGAAGACCTGTGACTCCAGGATCTGGTGTTCCCTTTTTGGCAAGGTTTCTCATCTCTCACTTTGACTTTTTGTTCTGTCTTAAAAAACAAAAGCATACAGTTCAAAGACTGCTGCCTTGTCTTTCTTCCTTGTAGTGTCTCCTGCCAGCCACCTCTCAGGTTCCCTTCAGGTCTGTGTTCAATAAGAGGGCCACCCAGGGCCCTCGCTCCAGCTCTGCCCCTTGCTCGATGTCTGCCCTGTGCCTGGGACGCTTGGAACGGGCTCTGTGCACACAGGTGCAGCCAGAAAGCAGAATGATTCTCAGCTCTGCCAGGCTGCCATGGCTAGCGGGGGCTCTAGTGAGATGGAAGCCCAGGCACTCACAGCAGTGACCAACTGGGTGACTCACCTTTGCACTGGTTTTTCCCCTTCTCCTTTCCTTTCCCCCAGGATCACCATTCATGAACTAGCTGCTCACAGCACCTGTGTTGGGCTTGCTGTGGAGGGCACCCAGGCTGCAAGAACCACTGATCCTTCCATGCCAGGGAGAAATGCTAAAGACGCACCTTGCAGGCACAGAAGGCGCACCACACCTGGGGCTATTAAATCCCCAGTTACAGAAGAGCCTGGCGGAACACACAAATCAGCACCTTCCAGGAGGGGCGGGGAGAGGAATTCTGCCTCCTCTATGTCCTGACATCATTTGGACCTTTACTAAGATCCCAGCATCCCAGCTCAGGGCCCGGCTGGATCCCAGCGTGGCACAAAGGGTCTCCTTCTTATAGTAACAGAGGCACTGAGGGCAGGGGGAACTGCAACAACAGCAACTTCCTGCAGAAAACAGGCGCAGGGGCCTCGGAAATGTGATGCTCCTGGAGAGAAATATGTAAGAGGACCGTGGACACTTTTAAATACATGCAGGTGTTTGTGACTAGTAAATCTAAAGATTCACTGTAAAGAAGAGTCCCTTAAATAAAAAGGACACAGTTGAAAATTCTTCCTGGAGCAAAAGTGGCAGCCACTGGCCCCTGGGCTCTTCACAGCCTCAGGGGCTGACCCACCTTAGTTCACCTGAAGCTCCGACTCTTCCGGTCAGTTGTCCTCTCCTGAGTCACTGGAGGACCGGGCTGGATGGTCAGTCCTTCTCTCTTATGAGGGTGAGAGCATGGCAATAAGTAAGGACAGAGGGAGGAGGGCAACTTCTTTTGCTCTTCTCCCTCACAGGGCCATGGCATCCATTACAGAAACAAGAAAGGAGAGGCCAGCAGGCTCAAAAGGCTTCCAGACCTCAGGCCTTGCAGGAGGTGTGGGGGCAGGGGAAGGAGATGTTGGATGGAACTGCTCATCATGGCAAGAGTATGGCCAGCAGAACTGAGGAAGAGGAAAGGCAGCTTGCTAGCTCTCTCTCTTTAAATGCAAGTGCCCTGGGAGCCTTGGAAACACGGAACTGCAAATTCTGCTGAATGCTGGTGGAAGGGAAGGGCCCTGTTGCTCTCCCTGCCTCCTGTGGCTGGACTGTGGCACCATGTCCTAGCGGACCACCCAGTCAGCCCCTCAGGCTTCTCCAGCTCTTTCTTTCATGTCTTTCTGAGTCTTCTATTTGAAAAGATTCTACCATAAGATCTAAACACTGGTAAGCAGGGGAAAAGAGGTGTGGGCAGTCATCACCTTGGTTATGGGCAATAAGTCATTTGCAGAAAACAAAGTACAAAAAATTTTTTAAATATGTAAGAGGGGAAAACACATACTACATGTAATTCATGGAAAGCCTTACCTTATGCAAGGATAAGATATTCAAATTTAGGATAGTGATTATGCCATGATACATCATGGTTGAGGGCCAAGTAAAATCAATTTCCTAATAAATAATAATAACATATTTATACATTAGACAAAATGTCATTAGTATTTGATTTCAACTTGGAGGCTTCCTTTAAGTGATTCAAGCACAACAAAAAATTTAAATGAAAAAACTGAAGACAGACGAAAGAGGCTGAAAATGTCACCCCTTTGGTCTCATTCTGAAACACTGAACTTAAAATATATAAACTTTAAGATCAACAGAAACACCAGCCAATCTCATCCCATCCCATGGACGTTATTCTTACTCAGAAGTTGTACACATCATCCATCAGCTAGTGATGACAGGTCAAGAGCGAGAAAGAAAGTAAAACTGATCTCTGAGGTAATCAACCAAAAGAGAAGCAAAAAATCCTTGACCTAAGATTCAGGCATTTACTCATGGGCAAGTCCCTCACACACTCTCTTGGCACTTACGCACACTTGCTTTATGCACAGTTGTGAAAATGATTAAATGGTTCTTTCTTATTGTAATTCCCAGCTGATTAGAAGTAGCAAATTAGAATGCAGAGGAAGAGACACATAATACTCTCCAAATAGACAAGAGAATTCAAAGCAGGATCATGCCGGGTGCGGCTATTAGCTCTCTATGCACGATGACTCTTCTGAAGTGAGGTTCGGGATCTACGGGCAGGGAAACACAAGTATACTTTCTGGCTGAAAGAGGACTACACAGTTGAAATCTGGACTGTTACGGAAATTCTAGAAGTCAATTCCTCTGCTTCATTGGAAGCAATAGAAATGTTTGCTGAAGGAATCAATGAGAAAAGTAATAAAAACATGATACAATCTTCCCTGTTTAAGGGATTTATAATTTAGAATGTGCCCACAAATTAATCTCCCTGCAATGCCAGAGATAGTATTTAGGAAAGAACGCTTAAGCTAAGAAGAAAAGGTTGAAGTGTTTTCAAGATAGTCTTTAAAGAATCTCGCCGTGGGAGCTGGGGGATTGTTAGTAGGTTCTAGGAAGAGTTCTCATTCAAAGATATTAAAATACACAAGAAATAAAGTGGGGGCATGCTTGAGTCATTCAGAAAATTTAGTCTTGAAATACTCCCTCCCCTAAATGCTGGTTTAAGGAAATACCAGCCGAGACCACCTCTGAATGTGTGAGCAGGAGTGTGAGGCCTGGGATAGCCCGAAAGAGCGCAGGGGCTCTAGAAAAATGTTTGTTGCAACGAAGGGCTCGCTGGCCAGCTGGCTGAATGATTTCATACATAATGATCGGGGCAGCACATTCTACCTCCCATATCCATTTCTAAGCAAAGATATTGCTGATTTGATTGCAACTCTGTTCCAAGTGCATACATCTCAGGTGGGGTAAATGAGGTTGGTGTGACTGCTTCCAGGGTCCTGCTGCTGGGAAAGTAGATATGGAGGAAACATAGAACATTCTGAGATGAAAAACAGGAAATGGGTGAATTCAGTGCCCCTTCTGGGAAATGATGAAATGAAATATGTTTTAACCTTAAGGTGTAATCATGCAAAACTTATTTTATCGAGGTTAGGAAGACATATGATTTTACATCAAGATAAGTGACTTTTTAAAAATTAAAAAACCCAATTTACATAATGGTTAAATCTACCCCCAATATCATAAAAATATAATGGTTAAATCCACACCCCCACTCCCATATTATAAAAACGACATTAAAAAAGAGACAGCATGTAATGAACATTGTGACATGGTAAATGTTTTGGTGATCTTAAATTAAAACTTAGGAAGTCTAGAGTTAATTGGTTTCTACTATTTTATTCTGAGAGGTAATACACAAACTGAATTAAACAATTAGAGTTACTGTGTTAAAATATAAACCTCTTTTGCTAAAATGCATCGCTAGTATTTAAACGCAGGTCTTAAATTGGTAAATACAGAAAACAGAAGCACATTTGGCTCCCTGGGTCCTTGGCCCCAGCGAAGCTGAATGTGAGTCAACCAGGGCAAGCCAGCACACAGGGATAACGCACTACCAGAGCCAGCTTGCTCCGCAAGTTCACAGATTGATACCCGGCAGTTGTACAAATCGTACCAAAGATCTACATTTATGAGTAACCAATGCAAATGAGAGGGAATGAAAGAACAGAAATGATGGGAAATCTAACAGCATAAATATGTTCACACTTCGGTGACACATTTCTAACGGTTAAGCACAAGGCAGAGTAATCTGTACGTGAGGTGAGGTCGTCGTTAGAGTCCACTGGTGTAACATGCCATCAAAACCCAATTTATCCTCGCTCGTGTGCCTGCCCTGGAATCCTGCCCCAGGACTCTGTACCTGGCTGCACAGTCACCTAAAGCAAACTCTCTTTCAAAATCAGTGTGGAGGGCATGGGTTACCTGTGGGTTCAGAAGTGCTGCCCATTCAGTTCACTGAATTCCCAGATGGACCTTGAAAAACGAAACTTAGCATCTGCACCATGAAAGCCAAAGGTGACTGGAAACAGTTGTGAGGGGAACATCTGCACAGGCTTCTTGAGAAACAGAGTCAGGGACCAGCCATTGGAGCTGGGCTTTGCCTCAAAGAGGGAATGCGCAGACCCTGTGGGTGCTGGGTTCAGATCTGCATCCCGGGATGTCAGATAGCAGTACCGCTGAGGAGACGGCATCAACATGTGCTGATCAGAGAGGGGCCAGCTGGCTCCGGGCCTCGCAGTGGATGGTGGTGGCCGTGGGATTCAGCCCAGCCTGCAAGGCTCACACCAGGGCCGCCCTGCCTCCCTACACCCTGCTGCCCCTTTTCCCATCTCGGCTGAGACACCTCTACTGATGTGGGGATAATTTCATGTGTGTCTCAGAGCTTCTTACATTTAACTTTGGAATTTTCAACCTACAGCTTTCTGAATGAATTTATAAAATGAGTAAGACACTCTGTCTTGTTTCCAAAGCCTTGACGGAAACTTTGCATGGAAGGTGCTCATAGGTTCCAGCCTTATTTTTCATAGACTCAATAACACGTATTAAAACATAAGGACAGATGCCCTCAATGTGACAAGATTTTCACTAGGATGATACTTGCTGTAAGATTTCTTGATAAAAGGCAATAGAAGAAATGGTTCCAACTAGCTAACATTTTGGGGTGAGTAAACTACCCTGATGACTCCCCACCCATGCCCCATCACCCCCATGCCCACTCAGCTTATAGACTGGGTGGTTGTTACTGCCTGCAGGATAGACTTCTGGAAGGCCTCCCTGCGGCCGGCCCTCCCCGCGGCCAGCCCTCCCCACAAGGTCTATCCTCTTGGCCCATGACAAACCAAAGCCGGGGTCGGGCTTCCACGGTTACACCTGCTCTTCCGTGGTCTACGTTTGGTTCCCACCCCCTGTTCCTTTTCTCCATCAATCTCTTCCAAAATCCTACCCTTTCTCGAAGGTACAGAATACGTGTCCTATCTTCTAAAAAGCCCACACGCTTCTCAACAAAGCCGATTTCTCTCCTTGCTTACTTTGTAAATGCTGCCCCCTTAGAAAGACTCAGGCCATTTCTTGTTCATCTTCCTTACTCCTTATTACACACACAACAAACACTTTGCATGACAAACTAGACTGGATAGTAGCCATCATGGTCAGATTTCCCTACCAGTTTCCTAGTGCTATTTAGAACACAACACCAACATGTCTCAGTATGTCATTCAGCTAATAGTTGATCTTTTGATGGCAGCAAAGGCCATGAACACACAGGGCTACACTAAAAAGTCGTAACAACTAAGAGTTAACGAGCAAAAAATTTAGATCAGAAGACATGGGTTCACACCAGTTGTGTGATGGAAAGATCAGTTCATTAACCTCTGTTTATGTTACAAACTGGCTGACCCCGTGACTAAGCAGGAGGCTGGTGATGCTTAGTGCCTGACACCTCTAGGCCATGCTGGAGACTGGGTCTGTGCTGGGGACCTTCCACATCTGTGAAGCGGAGAGAGAGTCATGCCTGCCCATGACAAGGACCGAGTTATATAAACCGTGCCCCGCGGCCAGCACAGCCCGTCTCCCTTATTGAAGGACAACTCTCCTTAGCATCTGCAGTACGTGGTTCGGTGCATTTTATTCAATGAGTGGGTACACTGCTGTGCAAAATAACAAGTTGCCGATTGAGACTGCTCTACCCTGACCAGCTCATGTCCATCTTCAGAAGAGCTGCTGACTTAACCACATTTGGCGTGGTGGTTCCCTTGGTTCATTCTTGAAAAAACAATGGTGGCCTGTCTCATTATGCAAGAGGGCAGGGCCTCTGCAGTAGCCGTGGATGACGTCTACGTTCTTGCTCTAATCTTGGTCCCACAGCAATGAGGAAACAGCAGCTTAAGGAGGTGTTTTACCTCAAAGAATGTGCTAAAAATAACTGTTTCTCTTTGAACAGAGCTCATACTCATTTTCCTTTTGGAGGTGAGAATTCTGCTAACAGCCAACCTGTGGGGCATCTTACGAAATCAATAATCAACAAACCCCCCTCTCTTTCTCCTTATTCCTCAGCTATGACTAATATGGATTCTGGAAGAGCCAGATACGTCATGTCCAGAGACAGCAATTTAAGACTTCAAATAATTTATTTTTCTGACAAACTTAAAAATGAATTTCTTTCACTATCTAACAATTACACAGGTATGGCTGACTGATGGGATATCAATGGAGATTTCTCTCAAAAAAGGAATTTTCTTGGAAATGTCCCTAGCATATCAGAGGGAAACCCTGGGATTTTCTTTATTCTTTCTAAATAAAGGAAAGTGCATATTTCACACTTTGATTACACTAAAATGACCCTTGTTCCCCTGCGTGGCCCCTTGCTCTGCGATCCCCTCTGTGGACCTTGCAACGTGAGCTTCGCTGGTGCGAGTGGGGGAGATGGGATGGGCATCCATCTGCAGCACAGTTTGGTTCAACGCAAACAGGAGGGCTGCACAGAGCGTCACAAACGGCCGTCCACATACCTATTCTCATGAAACGCACTCTCTCCCTGGTTTCCCTTTCACTTAAGCTTTCTAAGAAATCTTTCTGTATCAATGGTAATCCACCTGCCCATGAGTGACTTGTGGAATCATGTGACATGGGTCAAACATGTAAACTGAGCTCCAGGAATTCTGGATTTCAGGAGAGGATTGATTTGTTTAAAGATAATATTACCACTCATGAAAATAAAAACGAAATTCAATTAAAAATTGGATGGACAAAGGTACCTGTAGGACTAGCGTCAATGGATAAAGAAGAAGTCAAGGAGGGCTCCTGGGGATTCAGTGGTCTGCTTTCCTGTTTGTGTCAGTTGCATTGCGGGATTTTTGACCCCCTTTAGGCAACTTGCAAAAACTTGGTTTCCAATGGTTTAAAGGGTATGACTTTGATTTTTAGCTTGGTTCACTGACAAACCATCATAAACTGTTTCTGCTTCTGTGAGGGCTGGTGCAGACAGGGAGGCCAGTGATCTCAGAGGCTCTGGGACCTGATCCTTGTCAGGGATCCGAACAGGAGGCATCGCTAGCAGCTCAGGTATGCTAACTTCATCTTCTTTCAATTATTATTTTAACAGATCATTAGGCTGTTTTCAAAAAAGGCTCTGTTTTAAGCTAGGCATCTTACGGAGCTGTGGAAATAGCATCTCAAGGGCAGGAATGCTGCCTTATTTATCAGTCCCTGTAACTAGCACATACAGTATTTCCAGAAGATCTTCACAGGCTGAAATGAAACACAGTGAACCAAATGAGATAACGATAATTGCCAGATCCTACCCTTCCCTCCAAATATCAAAGGCACAAATATAAGAATCCGGAGATAATGTCTTCAGGGCTGTTCCCGAGAAACTGACTCATGAGTTCTTAGTTGACAGTTAATGTGGGTTGTGGCTGCAGAAATTGAACACAATTTTATATGTGCGCATGTGCCCTACTAGGAGGAGCGAGAAGGTGTTATTCCTGCCCAGCTCTCTGCCCCTCAGAACTGGAATGGTAAATAAAGGTGGGAAGCATGGAAAATGAGTTTAATATGCCATGCTTTCTCAGACTAATGGCAGTGAGTTGTGTGGAATTACACAGTTAGCTTTGGGAAACTATTTGCCATCACACCCCGAGGGGAAAGGTAGATTTACACACGGGCAAGCTCCTTTGGAGGCAGGGGCTGGGCTTCCTTTTTCATTCTGCATTCCCTAGCAAAGCCAGGAAGGCCCTTTGGGGGCAATGTTCTAGGAAGGGCACAGGCACATTGAAGAATGCCAGGGAAGAGTGAGACCAGCGAGAAGACGCAAGGAAAAAGTATCACGGTGTCTGCTTCATTACATTCTGAGGAAACCAACACAGTTTAGCCAAAAGAACAGGCTATTTTTGCTTGTTTATTTGTTTTTTTGAGATGCAGTCTTGTTCTGCCACCAGGCTGGAGTGCAGTGATGTGATCTCGGCTCACTGCAACTTCCACCTCCTGGGTTGAAGAGATTCCCCTGCCTCAGCCTCCTGAGTAGCTGGGACTACAGGTGTGCACCACCACACTCGGCTAATTTTTTGTATTTTAGTAGAGAAATGGTTTCACCATGTTGGCCAGGATGGTCTCTATCTACTGACCTTGTGATCCACCTGCCTCTGCCTCCCAAAGTGCTGGGATTACAGGCATGAACCACTGCGCCCAGCCGAGAACAGGCTATTTAGACGTGTTGTCAATGATTAGAAGGGCAGTTCTGCTTGACAGAAGAGAAAGCAGGTACACTGCAGACATCTGCAGAGCTGGCTTTAGAGAGAAGCAGAAGTTTAGGGCTTTTCTAATAAATCAGTGCTTCCCTAAACTCACAGCGGGCTGCCTCCTGAGGGGTCTCAACATGTGAGCTGATCACCTGTTAAGGGTGCCCACAAAGAACTTATGCACTGGGGCCTGATGATCTCTTGACAGCCTTCCTGATGATCTTCTTGGCAGTTTTATGGGCCTGGGGATCTCTGTGCACAGCGGCGACATACCACCGTTCAAGCACACTGTGCACATGGCTAGCTCTGGGCAGTGGGGGTAGGATGAAGATGTCTGCATTAGAAGCACTTCTAATTTCCATCTGTTTCATGCACATGCAGACAGAAGCTACCGCTCCCCTTTCCACTAGGAGAACAGTCAGACTGAAATCAGTGCATCCCACAAAAGCAGCCAAGGACTTCAGTGCATCAAGCTAAATATTTTCATGAGGTATTTTAACTGAACCAGATGTTCAAAACCAGGCAGAATTGCTTGTGGGACAAGGAGACAGATTATTCTCTATTTCGTTTCTATCTTTTACCTTTTCTTTTCTTTCTGCCAAGCTACATCTATCTTTTCTTGCACCAGAAGGCAAACTCATTGGCCCCACAAATCTCATCTTTCTGGCTCACTCCTCTGCCTAGCAGAGTGCCTGGGCCACAGCAGATAGTTAACATGCATCTGTCTCATTAGTTGATCCTCCAAATCTCAGTTTCCACCTCCCAGGGGGTCCCATGCATTCTGGGGTCCTGACACCACTCAAAACCTGAGCTCCAAACCTCAAGTAGAGTGTGGTGCAAGGCTTCCCTTTAGGTCTCTGCAGTTTGTTTAGCTCCTCAGGAGAAACAGGTCTTATCTACCTCTGATTTGCCATGATTGATCCAGTCTCTTATAACTGATTTGGTTTGTGCTTTGAAGACAACATAGTTCTGAGTATGGTGTTACTAAGCCTGAAGATTTCTTTATGGTTTTTACAACCAAATAGGATAAAACAAATTTGTAATATACACCCACAAGTATTTTAGTAAGGCGGTAATTCAATGTGGGATGTGCTAATAATTTCTGAGATCCCAGGATGCTGTCAATTCAGATTATTTACACCCTAAGGGCTTGAAGAAGACCAGAAGCTGTGACCTTCACAGACTCCAGACTTCTAAGAATATTCTAGTTATATAGCAAAGCTTAAAATATTCATTCCTCTTATTTTTCCCATCTATTAGTTTGGTGCAAAAGTAATGGAGATTTTTGCTATTACTTTTAATGGCAAAAACCGCAATTACTTTTGCACCAACCTAATACATTTAGCTTTTAGATGACACATTTTATTTTTCCCCCTCAACTGTATAAGAACTGCTCCTTTCCCTTTTAAGTATTTTCATCTCTTAGTTAAAATGTTGCTTCCTAACTTGCAATTCCAACTAAGATGATTTTCTATTTCTAAAGTCTGTCTCGTAAAAAGGCATCATCACAATACATTGAATTTAGTGTTTCGTAAGTCCAGATGTTGATTACGTTCCTACTTTTTACATTGCATTGTGTTACCTGATCACGAAGCAATTCAAGTAGATGTGGTATCTGCCTGCAAGGATCCTGCAATCTACCTGCACATGGGGTACAAAATAACTGGAGTATAACAGCTTATATGCAATGGTTGTGCTTTTAGCACTGATGCGGAGGAATGGAGAAATTCTAGATGTGCTCAGATGAACATAGGAAAACAGTCTGGAAGTTGTAAAATGTGTTTCCCAAAGCACAAAGAAATATAGAGGTGAAATGTGGATAACCTGCCCTATGATTGGTGATGTGTGAAGAGAAGGAACTTGGCTAATAAACACTGCTGAGTGAGTCTGTAAAGGAGTCTTTGGAAGGGACAAAGAAGTGAAGGCAGAGGACACCAACAGATGTGGCCTGAGCATCTGCATATGAGGACAGTCGCACACCAGACACAAGGCAAACAGTGCATCCTTTCCAACCTGGTCATGTAGATTAATGCGTTTTTGAAATACCACTTTACATATCATATATTTATGAAAAAATACAATTTCATTCAATGTATTTTGCAGATGAAGAAAGAGAAGGTAGGCCTGCCCCACATATCCTGATTCCGGTAAGGCAGAGAACTGAAACTTAAACCAGGACTCCCTTTTCAAAAATCTTTTACAACAAGCTGGGCTCACCTTCTGGAGGTTTTCTGGGGGTTGGGGGAAAAAGAGGTGGGTAAATTTATAAGTCAGCCCAGAAAGTGATTCTCACGACTTCACAATTAAGCCTTATTTGTGAACAAAAACAGCATGCCCCGGGTTAAGTCAACACTTTATTCAAAGGTGTAGGTTCTAAAGGGATTTTGGACTATTTTTAAAAGAAAAATAAAACACAGACTCAAATATACAAAAGCAAGTGCTTGGGTCTCTGAAGGTAATCAAAAGAGGGAGATGCAAAATAAATGTGAGTGATGGAAAAAATGTGGACCCCCAGGGTCGAGTCTGCGGGACATGCGTGCTGGTGCCTCAGGCCTTCAGCCCATCCCTCTGCATGTATTACACTCTGCGTACACTCAGTTAAAGACACGAGATGGCCATAGCTAGAGACAGCAACATTTTCAGCACGGTGTGTCTTCTCCTGGCACAAGCCTCTTATACAAAGAGGTAGTTCTCCTTGTCCACAAATCTCAAGCCAGGCAATCCCTAATTCATTTAATAAGCAGGAAAATGCAAGAAATTTGGGTAGCTTTGACTCTTCCAGTTATTCCCAGCTGTACTAATATTTTAGGTTACCTATCATGCAGGAGGTGTGCCTGATGGTACTGGCAGCCTTTTCTCTATGTTTGTAGACAAGTTTACTCCTGGGAAAAAAAATTTGTTCACTAGTTCTTGGACCCAAGTAACAGAATCCTGATGAAATAATATCCCTGATCAAATGTTAAAAGGAAGAAAGGGAGGGAGAAAAGAGGAGAGGAAGGAAGGAAGGAAGAATGGATGAAAGCCAAGGAAGGAAGGAACAAAGCAAGGAAGGGAGGGAGGGAGGGAGGGAGGGAGGGAGGGAAGGAAGGAAGGAAGGAAGGAAGGAAGGAAGGAAGGAAGGAGAGAGGGAAGAAAGGAAGGAGGGAAAGAAAGTGGAAGGAAGGAAAGAAAGAAAGGAGAAAGGAGGGAAAAGAAAGATAAAATGGAAGATAGGAAGGAAGAGGAAAAAAGACAGAGGAAGAAGGAAAAGGAGGAAGGAAAAAAACAGGTAAGCAAACAAGAAAGGTCAAAAGACAGCAACAGCCCAATCAAAGCCTCCATGACGAATCTGTGCCTTTTTGGATCACGGTGTACTCAGGAAATACAGCCGCCACAGGAGCACACGCTGTCTCCTGAACTGCAGGAAGAGCAGCGGTTAGAGGCAGGAGGTGTCCCTTACACAGGAAGGCTGGGGTCTGGGCTGCACACTGCGGAGGAGATTCACATGCCAGGGTGGCCCTGCTTGGGCTATGAGGACATGCGTGCCAAGGTGGAACTGCTTTCTCAGGCTGCAGGCAGGCAGCTTGCTGCTTATCTTTCTCTCTTTGAAAAAAAAAAAAAAGACAAAACACAACATTTCCTTCATCACCTCTCCTCTGTTGCTTCATCAGGTTGCAAAAGCATCTTTTAGGAAGTATCAAGAGGCATTACTCTCCACACTTTTGCAAAACAGTTCCATAGGTGTGATGGTGTCTGTCTCTGTAGCTTAGTTTACTTAGAGCCTGTCCTCAAGGGCACTCTCAAGGAACCTGCCTCATGTCTATAAAGCAGCCTACCTCATTTCAAAAATTTAAAGAGGACTTCCCAACTTTAAAAAGTTACCATAGAGTACATGGAAATAAAATGAAGGTGAAGACAAAAGCTAAATGTCATGTATTTGTACATTTAATTCAGCTACTTAGCTTTGAAAAACTGCTTTGTTTGACATGTTTACATGTTGCTGTATTTGCTGAATTCTCCTTACTTTGTACTTAACCAAAATGCCTACAAGTACAAGACCTATACTTAAAACACAGCTACATAAAATAAACCCAATGGTTAAAATTGGACTGGACCTAGATTTTCTTTAAGTCAAATGTGGGCAAAAATGAAAGAATTAAAAATCAGGTGTTCAAAAATAATCATGATTGAACACTGAGAAATGTGTTAAAAAGCAAACTGATTTAAAAACTGCTTTTAGAGTTGATAAATGACTAGTCTTTGGCTAACATTCAATAAGGGTTCATCTAAATAGGCCCTCCCCCCCACAATATAATGACACATAGTTCTTTGGAACTTTCGAGATCTGCCCTGTCCAATAGGTGACCCCTAGACCCATGTGACTCCTGAGGACCTGAAATGTGACCAACCCAAACAGAAGTGTGTGGTGAGGATAAAAAAAAAATACACCCTGGGTTTCAAAGACATAGTTCAAAAAGAGTAAAATATTTCATTAACAATTGCTTATACTGAGTACATATTTAAATAATATTTAGGTATACTCAGTTAATAATATTCAGATTAATTTCACCTGTGTCATTTTTCTTTTTGAATGTGGCTTCTAAGAAATGGACAAGTGCAAATGCAGGTCAAATTATGTTCCCATTGGACAGTGCTACCTTGTAATATCAGATTCCTATACTTCACAAATAACGTTCCACAGATGCTAGCTATCATCCATCTGTAAAACCTCTGTCCCTCAAACAATGACTGTTCAAGGTTGTGTCCATACTTGCTGGGCACGGTGGCTCACAGTTGTAATCCCAGCACTTTGGAAGGCTGAGGCACGTGGATCACAAAGTCTGGCTGGAATTTGAGACCAGCCTGGCCAACATAGTGAAACCCTATCCCTATTGAAAACACAAAAAAGTAGATGGGCGTGGTGGTGGGTACCCATAATCCCAGCTGCTTGGGAGGCTGGGACAGGAGAATTGCTTGAACCCAGGAGCCGAAAGCTGCAGTGAGCCAAGATTGCACGACTGCATCGCAGCCTGGGATGCTAAAATGTGCACAGGGCAAGCAGATTTTAAGGGTATATTTTAGGAGACTCCATCAACAATAAACATGGTTATTGAAATGGGAAAAATTAACTAACACATATAAACTGAACAGAAAGTTTTACACTTAAAGCTACAAAGTCAAATATAAAAATCAGTGTTAAGACCATACACGAGTAGCAATAATACTTTAAAACAGTGAGTAAATGCAGCCTGTGGAATGACAGAAACAACTCCGTTATCATCTCAGGATGAAAGTCACTTCCTTAGATCACAGCATTCTCTACGGAACAATAATTTCACTAAGGATTACTTACACCGTAATGCTAAGGTTAAGTAAGGGTAGCTACACCTGGTAAGAGTTAACTGTCACTAAACATTACGGACAGAGTAGAAATGCTCAGGGGCACTGGAAGATTCTTATTTTTATTGCCACCAAGTTCAAGTGGAGAGCATAGAGATATTGCAAAAGCAGTCAAAATCCTGCCGGGTTCCAAGCATAATAATAAAAATGATCATATAGCTGCCTGTAGAAATATAATAGCAGTGCTCTTCTCATTTCAGCAGGATTTCACTTCTAGGGTAACAGTCCTTCATTCTGAAAAAGAGAACAGCCACATCTGCCACTGGGCTCCACCATGCAGCAAGGGGCTGTGCTGGAGGCCTTCCATCGATCACACCCAACCTGGTGAGGAGTGACACCGGATGTTCAGGGCTTCACCGGAATCATCGCCTGGTGATTTCAGTGGAAATCGACAGCCTGCAGCCACATCCCCTGTGGGGGAAGTACTCTCCTGGCAGCAGGCCGTGCAAAGACACACCCTAGACCTGTCTTTCTCAGATCCCTGCAGCTGAACTCACTCCTGAAACTAGGGCACCAAACGGGTTGCTCTTCAGTTAATGGAGTTGCAGCAAGTGTCAGGTGCTTCAAAGCACAAAAACACAGTATCTCCAGCCCTTCTGCAGTAGAGGAAGTTTTCTGATAGTCTCCCTACACATGCACGTATTGCTAAGCGCTTACTGAGAAAGTGCCTTCAAGAAGCCACCCCTTGCAGGCACAGGGAGAACTGCACAGGCCACTTCCTGGGCCTGCATACCCATCTCAGGGCTGCATTTCATCTAAGGAAGTCAACAGAAATTTCTTTGCAGAAGATCAAGTTAATCACAAGAATTAAAGAATTGCGTGGGCTAGTATTTTTCTGGAAAAATCATATGAATTTAGTGACATATTAATGTAATTTAGACATTTTGCTTTACATTTAAATATCATTCAGCCCCAAATAAAAATCATTCAGCTCCAAATAATAGCAATAGCAATAATAATATCTCATAAATAAGATACAGAATACTTTTCTAATCATATTCCCCCAGCAACCAAAGTAAATGCTAAAGAAGTGTTTTGTTTAGAATATGGACAGTCTAGTTGCTCCAGCATTTCCAGTTTGTGATATTGACGGCAAAGGGTCATTTGGAACCAACTCTTGTTGGACAAATTATATATGTGTACCCCACAGTCCTCCCCAATAGAGTCACCCTTTCCCAGCTCCTCCTCCACCACACACACACACACACACACACACACACGCACGCACCCACCCCCCTACCCCACAAAAATTCCTCCTTTCAAATTGCACTGTCAAATTTCAGCTGTCAGGACATTAAAAGTGTATTTAAGTCAGTGGTGCGCAGATAAACTGGCTCTCAAAAAGAAAAAGAAAAAGAAAAAGCCCAGATTTGCAGCATTCACCGATTTCTGTGCTGTAAATACTCCCAACCACAGTCGACTTCAAGCTACCAAAAGTTTGCCAGCAGCCTGGCAGATGTTCTGAATATTAGCAGTTGGCTGATTCTAGGCAGCTCACTGCTCACTGGAGCATGCTTTCTGAGTTTCTCATAAGTTTCTGTTATCTCACTGATCCTAACAGGCAAAGAATTTAAAACGGTGAGCAGGTCTGAGGTCATTTGTGAAATGCAAGTTCTTGTTACGGTTTGAAGAAAACTGGGCTTATCTGGTGGGAGACAGTAGCCCAGGCCCAGCCCTGAATTGCCAGCAAGAGAGGGCCTGGCAGGCAGCTTCCTGGCATAGCCCACTCCCCCAGAGCAAGGGCTTTCATTTAGTCTAACGCGTTCTGCAGAAACTTTCCGGGGCAATGTTAAGGCTGTACTCTGTTCAGCTTTCTACTTTTGCATAAAAGGAGGGGAAGCTGTTTTTTCTGGGTTATATTTACACTTCCCAAATCAGAAAATGCACTAACTAGATAGGGGGACAGGTGGCAACTGGCAACCACAGCTCAACTCCCCCGCCCCGCTTTATTTTCCCATTTCTTTCTGAAACCCCATGTAGAAGGAAAGTTAACGAAATGTCAGTTGGTTGTGTTATACACAGAGCTAACTATTCTTTCAACGCAGATGGAACAAAGTAGAAAATAAAACTGGGACCAAAAACCTGGCAACAGAAAACGTTCTCTATCTACTCTGACAGCACTTTTAATCTGAAGATCGCTGTATTTTCTAGAAGTTGGTTCCACTAATTAAACCAATTAGGTTCAATGTGATCTTGAATTGAAGGCATCAAAATAAAATGAAGATTAAGAATAAGACTAATGTTGGCTTTTGTTTATAAAAACAAGCAACTTTTCGTAGTTAATCTGCACCTTTGAGACACGTAGTCACCACTGCAAACATGGTCGAAAATGCAAGGTTTGCATTTTTCAAACTTTTCTGGTCCAATTTCTCTACAGATTTTTTTTTTTTTTAAATTCACATGTCAGATTCTGGAACATTACTTGCTATAGTAAAAATCCTAACAAATTTGCCAAGGATGACCCTTCTGAATTTTCAAAGCTCTTCTGAGTGGGAGGTACTGAAGGAAGTGAGGATGAATGAGTCTGGGCTAAATGATGGCTTTTCCAGCAGGGGCCTCACCTGGGAAATGGGGAGACATTAGGGGTGTCACAATCACCATGGTACCACCTGTGATGTTGGTGGCTAAATATCCCGCAATGGGAAGGGGAGTCTCACCTGAAGCAGTGCCCCTCTACCCCAGATATCACTGTGTCCACTGAGAAACAGTGACCTAAAATAAAATGATGAACAGTCAGATGCAGTCTTAAATTCTCTCCTCTCACTTAGAAAGTTCTCTCTACTGTCCTAATGCTCTATTTGCCCTTATCTTTGAGACAGCAGTGCCATATTCCATTCATTCATTCAATACTCATGTATCGGATACCAACCTACTGTAGGCTGGGGGATGCCCAGGTGCTGGGGATCGCACAAGGAGCAAATCAGAGCTGAGTCCTTCACCTGTGAGTGGTGACATTCCTGCTATAAAGCAGGGCAAGGAGAACGTTATATTAGAGCGTGTGTCCAAGAAGACCTCTCTGTGCGGGACCTCTGCATAGAGCCCTGAGCGAAGGGAGGAGAGCGCCGGGAGGAGACCTAGGGGATAGTCCAAGACCAGCCCCAGCTTATAGGTGACTCATGCCAGCCTACCCTGGGGCTGCCGGTTAGATTTTAATCCTTTCTTCCCCACTAGCTCCCAGTTACTGACCTTCAATCACATTTAAACCTTCCCCTAAAAACTCTATAAATACTGTCCCCTCTGACCCCTGACCCCAAGCAACTCCTTGTCTTCTTCCCTTAGTTTCAGATGCCACTGCCAGCCCACAGCTGCTGCCTCCTCTCCTGGGCTGCTCCTGGTCCCTCTCACAAGGTTGGTTTCTGCCCCAACCCTACTGAGCTGCTTGTGGGAAACCCACCACTGACCCCCTAGACACCTCTTTCTTGGGCACCATCCTGTCCCCAGCAATTACTTTCACCTTCGCTAAAATCGCTGTCCCAGGCTTTCCTGCCATGTTTGTTTCTAGAAATTTTGCTCAAATCACACAACTTACTCTCTATCTCCTTCTCCGCTCCTCCCTTAGACAGTTAAAGGTATTTACTCCCCAGAGCCCCTGTGGTCCTGCTGTTTTGCTGGCTGTCCCTCCTGAGCTGATGGTGTCCCACAGCTGGAACTCACTCAGAGCTGACATCCCTACTGCCCAGATGGTTCCAAGGCTAGGCACCATCCCTGGGTCTCACGCTAACCCCTATTCTGGGCTGTTCCCACTGCATTCAGTGGGATCACTGTGGCCCCAGTCACCCACTGAGGTGAACACTGTAACAATGGATGGAGCTGCCTCAAAAGGGCAAACACCACGGGGCTGCTGGGACACCCCTCCCTGCCCCTCTTCCCTTGGTGCTGTGCTTTCTGGCCCACCTCTCCTCTGTACCAAAGGCCTCCTGGCCTCTGGCCACTGCCTGTCCCGAGGACGAGCTATCTGATAGGCCACCTGAAGGGCTATACCCAGATCAGCGCGTTTGAGGTTTCCATTTCCAGCAGTGCACCATTCATTCCTCAGCTGCACAGCAAGTGCGGGCCTCCAGTGCCTCTGAGCCTGAGCTGGAGCCCACCCTCCTGCCACCTCCACACCTTCCTAAAAGAAGGAGACAGCTGAGGCGTGACTAAGCACACCCCGCTACCAGCACATGCACACCTGTGGCAAAATGACTCGTCCCTCCCTCTGTCTCCCCGGGGGCCAGGCAGGGCTCCTCCTGCCCCAGTGCTTCCAGCTGTGGCAACCACATGGCTTTGCCAACTGAGCTTTCTCAAGGACTCTCTGGGCCTTGCCAGACTAGCCACAAGCTGCTCCCTCCCCACCTTTTTTTTTAATCACCGAGGAAGTGTAAGCTTTTTGTTGGGATCAGTGAGTCAGGGCTTCTCCCTAAAGCCACCTGCTTAACAGGAATGTCTGACACAGAGCATGCCAAAATGCAGAAGATGATGATGTCAGCGCGGCTGCCTGGGATGGCCATCCATGCTGTGCTCCTCTGGGTCAGGCTTCACATGACAGCCAGGATCGGGGGAATGCCCTCACCTCACAGTGCAGGAATAGCAGAGCCACATACCAGGGCCGGCAGCTAGGAAATGACAGAGCCGGGCCTGCCTATCCACATGGCCTGCTCCCGGGCACAGCAACACCCTGTGGCTCAGCTGCCACATGCATGTGCACACGTACACCACAGACACACCACACATCCCACACACATGCATGCCACACATGCACACCACATATCTCACACACATACAACACACCACACATACACACCACACACTCCATACACACTTGCACACCACATACCTCATACACATACCTACCACATATCTCATATACATATACACACCACACATCCCATACACAACACATATCCCATACACACATACATGCAACAATCCCATGCAAACAGACATACCATATACACCACATATACTCACCACACATCCAATCCACACATATACACCACACCTCACACATCCTGCAGAAATATCCATATCATGTGCACACACACCACACATACACACCATATATCCCATACACATATATACACTATACACCACACATCCCATACACTACACATTCCATGTCCACACACACCACATATACACACCACATATCCCATACACACATATACATCACACACCATGCATCCCTCACAGTATACAAAACACACCACATATCACATACACATATACATACTACATACCACACATCCCATACACATATACAGACCACACATACATACTACACATCTCACATGTATATATACACTACACATACACACCACACATCCCATACACATATATACAACACACATATACACTAAACATCCCATTCATATATACACATCACACACATACACATCCCACATACATATATGCAGCATAACATATACACCTCACATCCATATACTCACAGCACACACAAACATATACATGCATACCACATACAACTACATGCATAAACACACGTGTCACACATACACATATACATACATCATACACAACATATACCCCCCACATATATACAGACACTTGCACACACAAGATACATTTACCACATGCACATATACACAAACGCACACACATCAATTTCAGTTTTCCAAGGTAAGTGACTAAACTTCTGCTGTCTGATCTCACCGGTCTATTCCAAAACCTAGTGCAAGACAGTATCTGATATAGCACAAAGGTCACTTACTTTAATCTAAAGTCAAAGCTGTCATGAGGTTCTGTGGAAGACATCATGATCTCTAAGCATTCTGAACTTTTTGACAAATTAGCAGTCATAAAACACCTACCCAAAAGGCAATCTAGAAGATTGTAAATTAAAATTTACTTTGAAATGCAAAGCAATGAACCTGTTACATCATAGCCTCTCTTATCAAACATGGAAAAGCTCAGAGGTGGGCAGATTATTCTGTGATGCTGTATCTCATGTTTGGGAAATTTGAAAAAGAGGAGGTTTTCCAACTGGCGTTTTCTGGTTTGGATGTGTTCGTGTGACAACACCTGCCGTCTTCACAAGCCATTCCAAGACAGAGGTAGTAAATTGCAAGATGAGGAAGACAGAATTTTCAAAATTTGCTCTATGGATCACTGAATAATAATTCAACTATGAAGGGGGAAAGGAACTAAAAAAGCAAGGTGAACAAGAATCCAAACAATATGCTTTCAGTTATTCCTTAAAGAAGAAGAAAAAAGAAAACCTGAAAACCAATACTCCAGGCACTTGAAGCTTGGCAAATAGTTCTCGGCTTGAGCCTTCTCTCACATTTGAACATGCTTGAGCTCAGCTAATGCTCAGATGCTGCTAGATAATATTTCTCCCCAGCAAAAATGGGGTTTATCGGTTCAGAAGAGATGCATTTCGCAGATAAAAACAACTTCCTCTAGCTGCTGATTAGATAAGCAGGCTCCGCATCCGTGCTCAAAAGCCTGCTGCCCAATCTCCAATTAGACCAGAGCAGCTGCTTTCTTTCCATGGTGAAAGCTGTCCCCAGCACCGCTCCTTCCCGCCCAGGCTGTAGAGGACTGTTACCACCATTTGTCTACCCCCTAGTACTGTGCTGGTCTTCTGCCTGACACTGGAAAATGAAGGGGAGATTTGGCAACAGCATAGCCAATTAAAAATATAGTAATCCTCTTACAATTCCCACTGCAGTCCTAGAACTCATGGCTGAGTAAAGAAATTTTCACTTCGATTGAATGAATTTTAAAAAAAAGATTTATGCTTTTACACACTCGATCATTTGTTCTGTTGTCCGGAGGAAAATATCTAGATTTTTTTTCCACTTTTTTTTTCAGTTGTGCTAAGGGAAATCAAATACTGTTCAAAGGATTCAACGTGAAGAATCTAAGTTGTACTGATTCAGTTTCACTCAGGGCGCCTAGAGCCTGTGCCTCTGAACACCACACTGTGAGATGCAAGCTGAAATAAACCGCTCATGAAATCGTGACGATCTCCTCACAACTTGAGGAGCTGGCTGCTCCAGGGTACAGAGCCAAAGAAGCACACTCTAGAATGTACCAGGGCATATAGAAATATACCTTATCTCCCTATATTCAAACTCGAGTTTCCTCCCACCTGAATAATACTGCCTGAGGTTGTCCCGATTATCAAGCCAGATAGCAAGTCATTTAGTAGGCCCTGTCCCAGGCCCATATGGGCCTCCATCCTTCCACCTTGCACGAATTCAACCAACCCATCTCTGCTCACGTCAATCGTGGTCCCAATTCAGTTCTACAGCATCCCTGTGCCTCTGCCCTGCGTTTTTTTCTTCAGTTTTACTCTAAGCCCTAAATTAGCCTGTCTTCTTTCTCCAGGGCGGCCATCCCGTTTTCTAACCTGGAATCTTTTTTCTTTATCCTCTGGTCTTTTGTTCCTCTGTTCCACCCACCCAAATACCTCCCCTGCTGCCTGAATTCATGGGGGAGGAATGCCGTTACACCTCCAGACCCGTGTGCCTGTCAACAGAATCCTAGTTGAGGACCCTTGGTTAATTTAGGACATGGAAATGTGTACAAGAGAGAAGTCGGTAACCGGCAAGAAGGGATGAATAGAGAAGGAGGAAAAAGATGGAGGTATTACTGAATAAGAGAAGAAAATAACTAAGCTGTGGCTTTTCTCATCCAAAACACTTATCTGCTCTCCAGACGCCAACTCTGACATAATTCCTAAATGAAAACCTTTTAAGAGCCCCTGCTCAAGAGTTTTCAGAATAAGTCTGAATTCATGTTTCTACTTTTCTAGTATGAGTGCCATGGCTGACTGAGTAAATTTGGGGTTGCCTGAAGAGGTCACTGAGTGCATGCTCAGCTTGAAACAGTTTCAGACACAACCACTTCAGAGAGGCGAGAGTTCTCTAGTTTTTAAAAAGACCACTTCAGAAGAACAAGCTCATTAAATAGACAAGTCTCATTAAATAGACCGTTCTGATGACTAAATCTCCCCTCGCCAAAAGGAGAGTTAAGACGACATCTCTCCTTTAAGTCTAACTTAAATTCTCCAAGCAGCACTTTAAATCCTTTGTTTTGAGGCCAATTCACGGCTGCAGGGCTGCTCTCCCTCCTGGCTCTGTCTCCTTCTCCCCAAACTTATACACAAACCTAGAATGTTCCTTCCACATTGAATAAAGCAATGAGGTGTGAAACCACTACTTGCTTATTCTGGGAGTGACTCACCAATAAGGATATCCTCACAGCCTCATCACAGGGGACTGATTTCCACCATTCCCATCAATTTGTTTATTAATATGGTCTGTTATCCTTGTTGAGATTAGATTTGTCTAAAACTGAAGGATGCCAGTGGTCATAACAGCTCACAGCTTTCCAAAAGGGTTCCTTGTCTCTTTCTAAAGCAGACACCCTTGTAATCTATTATTAGCAAATAACTTTTCACCTTTTTTTCCCATCTTTTAGCCTCTCACCATTTCTCCTTAAAATTTCAAGAGCGACAGCTGGCTCGACTCGGTCAGTGGTGCTGGCCAGCACCCTTTCTCTATCCTTTGGTCTTGCCCTATTGTAACGGGTTCCTCCTTTCTCTTCTGGCTGTTTTCAGTGTGCTTATTCTTTGGATCAATTTTTTTTTTAAAGTAAGAAATCCTTTTTCTATCCTTGGTGTTACAAGGTCATCTATTATCTCCCTTTTCCCAACTGAGGCTCCAATAGGTTTCTTTACCCTTCTCCTAAATCTCTGAAATTTCCATCTTGCACAAATTACACTTCTTTTTCTGTACTTTTTACTTTGTGTCTTTGCTACTCTGACATGGGTTCAGTTGCTACTGCTACCTTATAAAGAGGAAACTGAGGCTCAGAGAAGAAAAGCCTTGCCAGAAGCTCCGGGCCAGGGAGGAGGGAGGGGGCCTGGACCTGTCCCTTCCGAGGTGTGCCTTCCCCACACGGCACTCTCCGACCCTGCTGCTCACCCTGCATTTAAGCAACTCCACTTCCTCCTGCCGGCCCCATGGCTTCTGTCACCGGAGAGGGCTGTCTTCTCATTTCCTGCTGTGCACTCTTTACAGTTCTTTGCTCTGATGACTTATTCCCATGGAATAATTTGATGAAATATGGTACCCAGTTTATTTCCTTTATCCATGGATTTCCTTACCTTTTTATATTGTTTCCTAATGTTCTCTACATATTTGATTTATTTAATGCTATACACTACAAATTAATGAACAGCCTGTCACCACATATGAAAGCTGGCTGGTTTCCTTCCAGAACCATTGAGGGTAGTCTCTAACTCAGCTCTGTGAAGAGCCCTCTCTTCCCTCCGTGTCTCCTGGGCGCTTGAGTCTTGTGAGATCCTCTCCCTCCCTCACTTCCTCTTCTCAAGCCCGTCCCTTGTGTGGTGCCCAGTTTGTCATGCAGGCCTTCATATTTTTTGCTTTCTTTGCAGTAACCCATCACTCCTATAGCCTCCAGCTCCACTGAGAAGCATTCATTCTCCCATCCTCCTAAATCATCTCAGTGCCCAGGTCACATGGCTGTCCCCACCTGTCCACAGGGCTGCATCGACTGCTATTTACAAGCCAAGCAAAGAGGTTTTCCAGAGCTTTTTAATTTCACAATTCTGAAGTCATATTTTCTCAACTTCATCCTGAAGGAAAAGTAGACTGAAAATCATGTCAAACATGATAAAGGGCAGGGAGGGTCATGGCCTTGGGCAATGACAAACCTGCCCCTGACTCCAAGGTGATGCCTGTGCTGAGTGCAGATAAGACCGAGGGCAGGACTCTGAACCAAGAGACACAGCTCTGGGAACCCATCAGAGTGCTGGGTGATCTGCCATCCAGGAAAACCTACCAACAATGTGAAGTCCATAAGGGACAGGATACTGACACTGTTTTGAAGGCACACGTGCTAGTCCTCACTCTCCAGGAATCAGCCTGACTTTCAGTTCTCTAAAGGATGCCCCCAGCCACGATGGCTCACAGCCTCCAAGGGCAGCTGCAGGGATTCCAGGGAGAACCCATCTCTTTCTCCATAGTGACCCAAGCCGACGTCCTCACTCTGACATCCAGACTTTCATTTACATGGTTAGTGGGTCATTTACTCTGGCTCAGTCCCTGAGCCTCTCTGTATTCTCAGGCAGGGTGTGAGCATCTGTTTGCTCCTGTGTTAAGAAGGGAGAATAGTATCCTTGGCACTGGGTGCTTCAGGAACTAAACAAGTCAGGTAACATCACCCTCCAAATGGCTATTCCTGCACCACTTTTGCAAACTTTTATCATATCTATGTTCTACTAGTGACTTAATGTTTCCATTTCATTTGATTTTTTAACTTACATAAATGTGTTTTGAAAGGAACCCTTATAACAGTACAGTGTGTGGTAAAACCAGTATCACTTGCAATACATAGAAGATAATCTCAAAAATAAAAACCTAAGTTGAAATCAAACATAATCATTTGCATCCCAATGCTGGAAAACCCTGAAATGATATATGTATCTTTCTTGGGTAGAATAGAGTGGATGAGCCACAAGTTCATTTCTCTTCCCCTCTGCTTTCCTGCTTATCATAGCCATTTTCCTATAGGGTAAAATAATTCATAAATGTACTTGTTTTCTGGATTCATCTACGCCAAATGGCTTTAGCCACTATCTTTATCTGTTTGTGTCATTAACTGTACTGCTGAATTAAAAAAAAGGAACCATTATACTTAGTCTACTTGGTTTCTAATGCACATAAAAAACATATAAAGTATGTTTTCTATACATGTAGATAAAATTCTCAGTTATCGCAATTTCCCATTATTGCACTAGGATGTCCTATAGTCAGACAGTGAGGTGATTCGCATAAGCCTGAGAATTTTACATACATGTTCCCTCCTTGGCTATGGGGGCTTATGTAGCTGACCCACATTGATCCAGTCTACCTCATTTTACCTGTATGTCCTTCATGATACTCTTTTGTGTCAATGGGTGGCTCTCAGTATCACAGCTTTTTCTCTTTTGAAGGAGGAAAACAGGTATTCAAAAGAACTGTTGACTCATTAGCTCATGAGAACATGGTATAACTGAATTTCTGACTAGCCTTTGAGTCAGAAATTCGGTTCAATTCTGACTCTATCATTTGACCTTGGTTAATTGACTTCTCTCAGTCTTTGATTTCTTGAAATAAAGAGGTTGGGTGACGCGTTCCAAACACAAACTGTGGCATGTCTAAGTTAGCCAGTGGACTTGCAGGTGTCGGTTCCAAACATACGTTTTTATGGGAAAGGTATGTAAATCTGTGCTAACTTAGATTTTTTTCTAACATTTAAAAATTACCATTTATGAAACTTTCTATTTTCAGTTAAATCTGAAATTTAAGAACTAGGGATTAGAGGGATAACACAAAATGGCCAGATGTGGCTTCTTCTAACCCCAAACACTGAAGTACTGTTGCCAAAACACAATCCATAACATTTGATATTCCTGAAAGGGCAGTGAGGACAGGGGACAGTAACAGAGACGCATCCCTGGGGAAAATTGCTCCTCAATTCGCACATTTTATGGGGTGTGTGTGGCTCTCACGGTCATGCTGGCCTGTGAGTGTCCATCCTCCCGCATACCAGAAGACCCCCATCCTGCGATCTCTGTGCCATATTTCCTTAATATGCCAGTTGAGGGAACACAATGGATAAAATGACTTGCATCCAAATATAAAGAGATAAAGGTTTCACAGGCATGGAGGTGGCCAGTGACCCACTTACCCACAACTCTGTCACTCTTGGAGCTTTGCTGTCCTCCCGAGGTGGTGGAGAGGTCCTCGGGGATCGGCATGGGCTCATCGCCCTCATCTGGAGTATCACTTACAGGGGGGCTTTCCTTCCCTGAGGATAAAGAAGGAGCTTGAGTCTTGGGCGTTCATTGTCAAGGTGCCTGGGCTTTCCCTTCGCTTCGCTTGAGAGGGTGGCATGAGGGGGCAGGTACCGGGTGGAGCCACTGCTTTCTCTGCTGAGATACAAATACCTTTATCTTTTTGTAAAAAAAAAAAAGTCACTGCTCCCCACACAAAACAAATGAGAGAACCCAGATGTGTAAAAGGGAAAAAATAAAATCACCTGTAATCCTAGACACTGCCACTCTTAAAATCACCTCTATATACTATAAATAATATGAGATGACATATTTTCTTTTACAAAATAAACTAGATTTTAGACATTCTCAGAAACATATTTCCATGCTAGTGGCCATATTTCCATAGTTTGATTTATAACGGGTATACCAGGATTTATTTCAATTATTTTCCTATTTTTGAACTCATATTGTGTTCTTTTTTTTATTATTAAACAACACTGTAATGAACATCCTAATAGCCAATCTTTGCTCATATCCCTAACAATCACCACAGTATAAATAGCTAGACGCTTTATCACTGCATCAAAAGGCATCTATAGTTTTGAGGTTCTCCCTATCTTTTGTCAACTTTCCCCCCGTAAGCTTGTTCCCACCCCAAGTACCCCAATGAGCTTGTTGCGCCACACCCTTCTGTCAATTTGTGTTTGAGGACACCACAGTAGGTACGCTGCTTAGAGCCACACATTCTGCTATCTGCTCACTTTCTTTGCAAGCGCCAGGGATTATTTTACCAGCTGCTTAGTTAGACTTAACTTGGTGGGGAGAAGAAGACTGGACAGGGAATGGAAGGGAACCCCATGCCCACTGGGAAAATGACCCCCTTGCATGCAAAGGGAGTCCGCCAACACAAATACTTTTCTTTGAAATAGGAAAATAAAACACAATCCACATAAATACAAAAATTGCTTATACTATACAAAGTAGGATTTAGAAAATGAAATTGGGTTTTACAGAATACCTATATTTATTTTGACTGGATTAGAATTAAATTGGATCAGAGGCTCTGACAATGTGGAATCACTCCTACTCAGGAATCCAACCTTCCTTGGGAAGCCATGACTAATAGAAAATACTTTTCTTTTTTCCACTGAAGCTGCAACTCCTGTAGTTTCTGCCCTTCCAATCTAACTTAAACTTGACATGAGACACAACCCACATGCAAGAAACAGATGATGTGAACTAATGCTGTATCGGGTGTGGAAGACCGTTTTAGATGAAGGTCCTGAAGAAGTCTAATGAAATGGCAACAGCCTGGCAGTGTGTGTCTGCTGACTGAGCTAGCAAAAGGCAAAATGACATGAACACACAGACAAAGCTAGATTTTTAAGAGTGTGTGCAAATGATAAACCAAATATTAAAAGGTCTGAAAAATATGAGTAGGTACTGTGTGCCATGTCCTTGCTTGTTTAAATAAAACCTCCCAGAAGAGTAACACCAGCATTTCAGTTGACTGGCAAGACCAGTAAAATCATCCTTGGCATATAAAACAACCCTTACTGGAATATTTAAAATAGAACCTGCACAGGCACCAAGCCTAGGCTCTGGGGAATACTACTTCACTCTCTAGAAAACAGATATCACAATTTAATATTCCAGCTTACCTGTAATTACCACAACTGGCATATTTTCAGAAAGAGCATTATTCGGTATATCTGGATAGCCAATACAAAATGCATAGCTAAAGATGGAGCAGGAGTATAAGAATTTCCCAAGGAAAAACAACGGCCAGAGAGACACTGACTGAATGTCCTCATGTTATGTTAAAGCCTTGGAAAGGTACATTAAGTCATTACTATTTTCATGCTATAAATAGAAAAAGTTTAAAGTGACAATTGCTAAATACCTTCGTGTTTTCACCTCTTTCATAAACGGGAAAAACTCCACATAGGAGAACGCAGGAGGCATAGGAAGCACCTGACAACTCTTATTTTTGTGTAAGATGACTTCCTAGAGCAGTGATGTTCAAACTTCCAGGACTTTAGGAAGAGGAATCTTTTTTCTGTGGGTGGGGGCAGGGGGTAAGAATAACAAGATAATCTTACACAGAACTGTAATATATACAACAGGTCTTCTGTGTAAAGTGGGGACCTTGCAATTTGGGGAGGAAGGAACCTAGGCCACTTCCCTTCTTGAAGACCTGCTAAAGTACCTTCATAGAAACAACCATAGAGCCTCCAGGCCTGACATGCTATCCCAATGAGTAAATGCGTACAGAGCGCGTGCAGTGTGCATGTGTTTCATGATTAACTAGCTGTCATTGTTATGGGGTCAGGGTGGGAGGTTGAGAAACTAAACTTTATTGACTCTTTTCCTCTTATGGCTCTTCCTTGTGATCACGCTGGAGCACTGAGAGGTGCTCTGAGGCGCCCTCAGGTGCACAGCACCCTGGAGCCAAGAAAGGATCATGAAGAATCAGGAGTTAACCAGTGAAGGAACGCCATCCTTTCTGCTCAGTGCATGCTAAAATACATCCACATCACTCCTACTTTTTCCAAAAGAATTAAATGCTGTGTCTATGAGAGAAGAGGATCCCCTACAATTTGTTGAGGGATGGTTCATAATAACAGGTGTGCTTCTTAAGAATTACATCTGCCTTCGGTTCCTGCCCTGAACTAAATGTCAGTGCTCCACTGTCCCTGATCTTGCATCTCAGGACATTTATTTTTTTCAACATGGGGGAGGAAAAGGAATAATGAAACAGTAGGGATCGCAATTCCAAAATACCATGGGTCAGACTGATCAATAGAAACTCTCTATGCAGAAGAAACCACATGGGGAGAAGGGAGAATAAACAATCAGCCTTGGTACATATAGGAGCATCCAGTAAAGAGTCAGAACTGGATGGTCATTAAGTGAGGTATATTCACATGCTCACCAAGGGCTCTGCGTTAATTCAAGCTCTCCTTGCCTCAACTAAGTGATAGTTCTTAAGAGGTTGTCTGATTTGCCTAAAAGCCCCAAAGTGTGAGTCCAGGCTGCTGAGACTTTCATCCCTCATGTGAGCCTCTGGACCCAGGGCCCCTCGTTGTCTGTGACAGCTGAGGATCTCCATGATGAAAAGTTATCACTTCATGAAACCTGTCATAACAGGCACAGTATTTTTATGCAATGACTTTAAATGAATTTGTCTGGTTAACCATTTAAAATGTAAAAGTATGCAAAGGTTAAAAAACACTAAAAAATAAATGATTAAATCAAGCCAACACACCTCAAATACTAATACACAGTGACTAGAAGTTACTTGACCCAGGACATAATTCTGGCTTTCTGGCTTCACCGATTAGTTGTAAGACCAACGGGAACGTGAGACTGGTCACCTTTTTAAGACTTATTTCCTCAAGTGGAAAAAGGAGGCTGAAAAACATGATTTTGGTCTATCTCACAGGGTTGCAGTAAAGATAAGATAAAAATAATGTGCATGGATTCTAATACGCTAAGTAAGCTTATGGCATTATTTGGTAAACTATGTGCACACAGAAACATAAGGCATATATTCCACCAAGCTCCCAGCAAACACACAGAGACGGAGATAGCACGACGTCAAGTGTTTAAACAGAATAATTTAGAAGATGCAATACCATTCACATATTTAGAAAAATGAAATAAACTTCTGGCTAAATTATAAAAATATGAATTTACATTTAACTTACCTATGGCCTATGTTTCAAATAAAGCATTACCTAGGAGAAGTGTTTTGGGAAAACTAAATGAGATATGGTACAATTAGCTTATAAACTGTAAGCAAATAATTTGTCAAGTAGATTATAATTCACTCCACAAAGTTCTGTGATCCCCCCTCCCAAATGCATGAGGTTTTATTATATACAACTGCCCAAGGGGGCATAACTCCCTGGGTAAATACAAGCTCAAAATATAGAATCTCAACTCTATAAAGTAGTGGAGGAGCTTCAACTCTAGGGTCCACATAGGGCTCACACCCCAGAGTCATCTCTGACTCCCTACTGGACTTGTGGTCAGTTACTTAAATTCTCTGGGTCTCAGCTCCCTGCGAGTTGGAGATAATAATTGTGTTTTCTTCTGTGAGAGTTTGTGTGTTTGAAATGAGAAAACACTTCTTGTAATGTTTGGTAAATACAAAGCATTCAATCAATGTGATTTACTATGTTTAATTAATTAAATATTGCCATTGACACTGCAATATATACAAACATTCTTTACCTAAGCAGATTATATATATCTAAGGGTGTACTTCTGGTTTCCATATCCCAAGAAAACTACAAATAGCATTAAGTAAAAATCCAACATGTGTTTAGGGTCACAGGTGCCAGAGGAACCTTAGAGATCAACTGGCTCAAGGCCCTCCTGTTATAGAAAATACTACAGTGGTCCAGGAGGCAAAGATAACTGTCTCAGTTCCCATCGTGGGAGGCGGAGATGGGATGCTGATGCAAGTCTCTCAGCTCCCATATACTTCACTTTCCCACTGGCTAACTCTTACTTTAGAAACCAAACCAAAAAATAACGCATAGTTATAACACACATTTTGGAAAGATGGCCAAAAACACAAAGAAAGGAAAAATATGCTTTACCCAAAAATTAGTGAGCTGTGCCCTAAAGGGTACCCTGCTTTAGATATGCTCTCCTCCAAGTCTATCAATAGCATTTTCTCAATACCCTGTGGATTCAAGTCACTAAACACTCACGGAGTGTCTACTACTACACATCTGCCAGACACAGTAAGCCAGGACACAGTGCACATTTAGGATAAATCTCAAAGAACACAGAATCCAGTGCTTTGAAAAAAAAAAACCAGATATTAAGTCTTTATCTGTTTATCAAGCATTTCACATATATTAGGTTGAATCCTATGAAATTGCTGATACTTAAATATTTTATGGGAAAAGAGGATGATTCAGCAACATATTCCTGAGATTTCTTATCAAGAATGTCAACTCCTATTTGGTTAAATGTACATCCTTATGCCATAGCTGTCACTTATTCCAACTTTAGAAATGAAAAATCAAATACTGGTTTTAACTGGAGAACCAGAGATGAAACTCCAAGAAGTAGAAAAAGTATCCTTTAACTCTTTCTAAAAGTGACATGACTCTTTGAGTGCTCTCGTCACTATGTAGAGTACTCAAAGGCTAACAGAAATCAAAAGTACCATGAGTGTTTTAGAAACAGGAATCCCTTTGGTAAGTGTATACAAACTAAATTTCAGACCAAATCATTCCAACAAAAAAAAGTTTCCTTTTTCAGGAAGTCTTGTGTAATAAGGGCTCGTTCTTATCCCCACCCCCAGCTACTCTATCCTTTAAACAGTCAGAGTGCAGAAGGAATTACTTATTTTGTATAGTGGTAGGGACAAGAAAACCACCAGAGGAACATCAGGCTTTTGTTAGTTTTGTTACTAAGACCTGAGATCAGAATATCGAGTGGCTATTCCTTATAGAAACATTCTAGAGATGAATCCCTAGGCGTCAGCATTCAGCTTTGACTCTAGAATAACTGAGTGTAAATCCCTGCATTGGCCAAAGGGGTTTCATTTTCTTCAGATGTGCCATGCAAAATACCAATTAGAAGCTACCCAAAGTGAAAGTGACAGGGAAAAGCAGAAGAGCAGAAACAACGAAAGTATCTTTTTGCCCCTGGAAATTTGTAACATCTTTGGGTTTTCTGACTCTATCACTTCTAGTCACAGTCAGAAAACCCAGTGAATGAGACCCTCTTCCACGAGTGAGGATCACAGTCCTCATGTGCCAATGTTTCCCAGACCAGCTCTCCTAGGCTGCATGAGAGGTTGGCAAAGCCAACAGAGAGTTAAACTGCTTCCCCCGCCCCCCCGCCGCCATTTAAGTAGTTTTTTGTTGTTGTGCTTTTTTGTTTAAAAAACAAAGTATGTGCTTAAGGAAAATAAATTCAAATAATGCTAAAAGGTAGAAGATGAAAAGCAGTTTTCCTTCTCCCCCTCCTCTTCCCTAACTCACCCACTTCCTTCCACCACCAATCTTCCAAGAGGAAGTCCAGAATTTTCCTAAACTTATGTGCAAGTATATAAATTATATACACGTGTACGTGTACGTGTATATAATTTATTTCCTTTTTAAAGAATGGGATCATATTTGGCATACCATCAAGAACCACGCTTTTGTCACTTTCACATGTATTTTGGACTTCCTTTCATACTAGTTCATTCTCATCCTCCTTATTTTTAAGGCTGAATGTGGAAGTACACGAATGTACCATAGTTTTAAAACATTGATAAGTGCTCCAATGAACAAATGCTTAAATGCTCTGTGCACTTGTGAGACTACACCTCTAAGGTAAGTTCTTCAACGCGAAGTTGATAGATTGTTGGATTTATACAATTTTAGTTTATACAGATAATCACAAACTTTTGGACACATTTTCACTTCTCCCAACTGTACCACGAAGTGCCTGAACACCACACTCTAAAAGTTTAAAAGCCACATGTTCTCACTCACGTGTGGAAGCTAACAAATGCTGTCATCAAAGTAAAAAGGGGGACAGAGGCCACCAGAGGCTGGGACAGGTGGGAGGAGGGGCAGAGAGGGGGAGATTTGTTAAAGGAGACAAAATTACAGCTGGATAGGAGGAATAAGTTCTAGAGTTCTACACTGTTTCAGGATGACTGTAGTTAACAATAAGATACAGTTTCAAATAGCTAGAAGGAAGATGTTGAATGTCCCCAACAAAGAAATGATACATGTTTGAGACGATGTATACGCTGATTTACCTGATCCGATTACTATATACTGTATGTATCACAACATCACTAAGTGCCCAGTTATTTTGTGTCTATGTACACAATTATTTTATGTCTATTAAAAAAATTTAAAAATTAAGTGAAAATATTCAGTGATATACAAAAAGAGCATTACATAATTCTCATATGTGAGTGTTACATTTAAGATATAGAATATGAGATTACATAAAGAATATGAAAATTATATTGTAATAAATATGAAGCCTAACTCTAAGAGAAAAATAAGCTAGCCTTTGTTTGTTCTTTGCATCTTGGAGAGTTAAAAGTCCAAAACCTAAAACATGAATAGAGTGGCTGAAGGAGCGGTGGAGAGGGAGGCCTGTTATTGGTAGATCTATCTCCATTTCCATGGAACTCAGAAGATTCTCTCCTTTGCCTTCTCCAGGGAGGCCAGCAAGCAGGGGAGCAGCCACACACTGGTCCTGCTCTTCATCAGGAGCACTGACATGTGGAATCCCATAGAAACTTCAAAACACGAGGGTACTCAGCCAAGGCAAGATGCCACTGAGAGACTTTTCTTGAATAGAGGCCAGCCTCTGGGGCTGGCTGTGACCCCATGAGGCATGAAAATATGAAATACCAAAAACCCTGAAGTCCATGGAAGCCGCTACTGGGGCTGATGCCTCTGGATACAGGGCCAGACAGAAAGCTGTCTTCCTATGTCCATGCACTGGGGAACTGTGCAGTTTTGCTGGAATGGCTGGCCATCCATCCTCAATACTGCCAAATGGTCACAGTCTGTGACCCACCCTTAGGCTTCTCCCACTACAGACTTCTCCAATTCCCGGGTCTCCTGGATGAGAAGAGCTATGTCCAATATGGCTCGAAAAGATATATGACAAAGGGGAGCAATGTTGTATCCATACTTAATGAACAAAAAGTCATGACCATGCCCAACAATCATGTTTTTCAAGCTACTTTCTCCTTCTCCCTCTCCCCTTCTTCCTCTTCCTTTCTCTCTCTCTTTTTAAGTACCACCATTGGCATGGGTTTGGGTTTTAGGGCAGATCAATCAGCCACTTCGCCTTCCAACAGTACAAATATGTATTTAGCTCTTTCCATTTTTGTGTCCTGAGGTTTAATAGTAAAACTAATTTCTTCTTGAAACTTTCTGTTCAGCTTCTCAAAGTCAGATAATTTGTAACGGGTGAAGGAAACACTCAGGCAAATTCTATCATGGTCTTTTGCAGAATAGCCCCTATTCCTCCCCCATGAGCGTACCAAGCATCCTGACTTCTGGCCCCAGGGAAGCTTTTCTCATGAACTCCCCACACAGGTATCTCATAAGGTCTCACCTGAAACTTGGGACATGTCTTGACCCTCATCAGCATCCATTGTCCTCAGGTTATCTGAGAAAGAGAGGAAGGGATTTTAGTCAAAAGCAAAAATACTAATAAGATATGAGAAAGAGAGAGAGAGAGAAAGAACCCCTATGCTATTTAACAACAAGGTTATCTAGCAAGAATAATGCATTTTCTTCCTCACATACTTGCCGGAGTATCAGACTGGCACAGACCTTGATCCTTTTAAAAACAGCATTACAAAGATTTATAAAAATATCATTACAAGCACAGGAGGACCAAATTTGTTATTTATTGTTAATTTCCTACTGCATAATAACCCAAAATGCAAACTGACTGCAACAAAATTAAGCAGAAAATTAAATGGCCCTGGGTCATTGTAGGCACAGAATTCATTCTCTTGGCTGATCCATAGTTATGTTCTTTCTAATTTACTGAGCATGCATCGATGAACCTTGAGTCAGCTTGGTGACACGCGTACAATCAGCAATCAAAAAACGAAGCAATTTGCTGAAGAATGTCTCATTTACCCAGGCAGGGCTGCATATCTGAGCAGCAACTGCACTACCTCCATCAATAATGAATACACCTCCAGCCTGGCAGATGGGCAATGTGGGCGCTCCTGTCTTTGTCCCTCAATCTTTCTGGGCCCTTGCCTCAGCCTTCACCAGCGCTCTTACACGGGGAGAAGTGAAGCTCACTACGGCAGCAAAACGAGCCCAGGAGAGGGCCCAAGCCTTCCTGTTTTGCTGACAGATGGCTGACTTCTCAGATTGGTTTAAATTAAAAAACAACAACAACAACAACAACAGGAAGGTGCTGTCCTTCGGTGGCCACAGTGAATGCTCCACAAAGTGCCCTACGAGCCATAGACACCGGGGAGAGAACCCCAGCAACAGTGGAGTAGGAGCAAAAAAGTGTGCTGTGTGTTTCACACTTGGGGTCCTGGCCTACCACTCGGCAGTCTCAGGTGCCCCAAAGTGGATGACAGCTGGCAGCTCCATGGATAAGAAAGCTGTGGCCAGCAGAAGGTGACCTCAAGGAAATCTGCTCATTTATGCTCTGGTAAATGATTTTCAGAAGAGCTCCTTTGCTAACCAGAAAACTGAGTCTATTTGCTGACTTTAAACCAGGTTGTTACCCAGTCCCCCTTTTTTTCTTGGCCACCTCTATCTCTTTGGTTCAGATGTGTAGATCTGAGCTGAGGCCTGCTTTCAGCAGAGAACTGAAAACTGATGTATGATTCAGGGACCTTACCCTCTCAATTAGGCTGAAAACTGTGTGGGTAGAAGTGTTATATATAATACATCTATCACTCCACATATCTTTAATACCTTTTATGGTACATATGGAATACGTATTTTCAATTTCAGGAATATCAGTATTAGTCATGATGAGGATATACACGATAGTCACTTTTTCTGGATGGGAGGGTTTTTATCTATTTCTAAAAGTGGCATGAATTTTCAAGGTGGGTGTGTGGCTTAGGAGCACAGCCAGCGGCCACTGTACAGGAAATGTGTCAGAAACTAGAGTAAGCATCCTCCAGCACACAGAAGCCAGACACACTAGCCCAGACGCAAGCATGTGACCAGCACAAGCACTACCAAAAAAGCAATACATCAAGAGTCTCAGATACCTTTACTGTTAAAAAGGGAAAAAGCCATGATTCTTCTGAAACTGTCAAAACAACGATAAAGAAACATGACAGACTCAAATGAGAAAAATCTTTGTAATCACTGTGCCGCACTAGTGTAAGAAGTTAGAACCTAGTGTTCTAACTTCATACTCAAGTTATTTACTTTTCTGAAGACATGCATGGTATTTTAATGTGGCCTATCATACAGCAGGTCTTACATGCCTTTGTATTGATTGGTGAAGCATGCAGAAGTTAAATCTTGTCACAGCAACTATACCAACATGAAATTTTTAGAATGGTGACTTTAAACTTTTTGCTACATAAATGATATAATTTTTTACAACCTTTTTTAAAGGCAAGAAAACGCTCATAATTTCTACCACTCAGGACTACTAATTTTTTTCTGTATATATATTTATCTGCATTTTACAAAAAGAGGACACTAAACAGATTACAAATATACTGCTTTAAAATATTTTTTAATTTAATACTATACATATCTTTTTATTTACCAAATATACATCATCATCATCATTTTCTTGGCTACACACTACTCAACTCATTTATACAACCAATGCCTTATTGTTGCATATTCAAGTTATTTTCAATTAAAAAAAAAATCTTTCCTAAGGCACAGTCAAGGCTCTTTCACCTAAGCACCACGGGCAAACACCCTTCTAGTAGTAGAATGCGGCCTGAGCCCCTGGGTTTGCTGCATGGAGACAGAGGTGATCGATGCTGAGTCCTCTGGACACACGGATCATTTCAGGGCATGAGATGTGAGAACAGTTTCAAGCAGGAATCCTGACACACTGCCCTCGGCTGGTCCCCGGATCAAACTCTGCTCTGTAGGAGTCTCCTTCCTTTGGTAGTCATTTGCAAATAGTCGAGGCACCAGTCTCCTGGAGGGAGCTGAGAGTGGGCAGCAGATCACACCACAGCGAGAACCTTCCTGGAGCAAGTTCAGTGTCAGCAGCCAAGTCTGCAGGAGCCAGAGAACTCTGCATTTCTGCACATGGGCCTGCTGGGTGGGCATTTCCACTCAATGCCCTATCCCCACCTCCTGCCCCAGCATGGAGACCTGTGTTTCACAATCCACTTCACTTCCAAATTCATACACAATTTCAACCACACTTCTTGTGACAGCAAGGGGCTTCATGGGCTCGTGAGTACAGTTGCTTGGGGGCTGGTGCTTAGGGGGTCTCTTTGCTTGGGGTGATATTCACCAAAATTCTGAATGATTTCTGAATAAGGGGCCTCAAGTTTTCAGTCTGCATTGGGCCCTGTGAATTCTGTGGTCTGCCTCGTCTGACATCATAAGGGATGAGCTGATGAGCTCCCGATAACTTTTCCAGACTCCAAACTTGCATCTCTTAAGATGAAAAAGCAGTGACTTTTTCGTAAAAGTGGCTTAGCTTCCAGAGAAAGACTAATGAAATAATCAAACAATGGGAAAGTGTTTGAGGGGAAAAAAAACGTGGCCTCTTCCAAGACAGCTTACAAAGGGCAGCCTGAAGTGTCCAGAAGGGCCCTTAAGTCCCACCACGCTCCCCTGTCAGCATGTGCAGCACTTCGGCTGTGTAATTTACAAGCACTTACGTAGCGCTTCTTCTCCTACATGGAAGAAACACAGTGTATAGTAAAAAATTTAAGCTTGCTATGGCCTCAGCTTAAAAGGCGCTTAAGTTCAGTAAAAGGAGCTAATCACAAAAGCAAACTAATGGTGTGGTTCCACAAACTTTCACCTAAATGAAAAACCCAAATCAGTAGGCCTGTAAAGGGAGACGCCAGAAGGAATAATTACTTCACAGAAACATACCACAGTTTTCTACTTTGCCTGGGAAATCCAAGCAATTTCAGCCAAGAGCTAAAAGAATCAATAGTAGAAAATACAACAATATCAGCAAACTACCTTCCACCTGCACAGTTCTTATGAACAGGAATGCTATTATCGTTTTCTAGGAGCACGCAGTTCCGAATCGTGCATAAGGGGAAATAGATGCAGCGATAAGCGCAGGACCACCGTGACAGAAGCTGTCCATGGCTGCACCTCTAGGAGCGGGGAGCGGACTCTGCAGTCACATGCCACCAGGCACTCGCCGCTCCCACTCCGGACTGCCCACCGACTTGGGAGGTCCAAATCTCTGTCTTTCCTCTGTCTTCTGTATCTCTCCGTCCTCCTACGACCACCTCCCATCTCTTTCTCTTTCTCTCCCTCCCTCTGTCTCCCTTTGTCTGAGAGAGACTGACTCTCTCTCAGTCTTTCTCTGTCCTTCTCCTTTCCCTCTTTCTGACCAAATAGGACTTGCTTTCCTAGTTTCAGTTGGAAACTGATAGCACACCCATAACTTTACAAAGGAGGAGCAGAAGCTGGACGAGGAGCCAGGCCAGCCAACAGCACAGGGGCCTGTTCCAGGGGCGGTGCTGACCTACAGCCCCCGCTGACCCTGCGAGGTGTCCCTGGGGGACATCAGGCCTGCCCTGAAACAGCTTCCTGGACCCTGCCTTTCCTCCTTCCACACTGAGGCAGGACTGGGACCTGGCTGTGTCCTGGGGAGAAACATCCAACAGCCCCGGGCAGTTGCTGCTTCCAGGTGAGGAGCCTTGGCAAGCCTGGCTGGGAACTGAACTCATTCTAACTGCAGCACCCCAGAGGAGAGTCTGGCCGAGCTCTGCCGAGCCTGCTGGGGCCCCTGTGGAGGAATGTCAGGCCTCTGAGCTGCCTCCAGCTCCCCTCTGCTTTCTGACAGTGAATACCTCTCTTCACAGTGACACAAGGAGTCTCTTCCGTAATTCTGACAAGCTGAGTCTAGACAAATGAGGTAAAAATGAAAATGCAGATGCCTGTCAAGAATCACAACTGTACTGCTTTCCTAACAGCCCAAATTTATGTCTGTTAAAAAACCACTAAGTACACAGCATTCCAAAGTTACTGGACAAAGTACTAAGGGTCACTCAAAATTAGCCTATCTGTTGGTAGCCCACAGTACTTCTATGAGCTTTAAAATAATTGTAGTTCTCAGAGACCTAAACAGCTGTCTTACAGTGCCTTTCTGTTAATCTGTTTTTAAGCAAATGGCTTCCTTCTCCACTGGTACTCCACGGAGGATTCTTTGTCCAGTGATATTTTGTAACATATATTAAATACTTTGAGTATGCCAGGAAAAGGTTGCAAAGCAGAGGATACTGGTACCCACTGGCTTTATCCAAGCAAGCTACTAAGTTTCTTTTAAGAGACCAATGGTTAAACCTCCTAAGACCTTGGGCATTGTCTGTCTTGTCCACTTGCTTATTTGAACACCTGGTATAGTGTCCAATGTAGAGCTGAAATTCACCACCTATTTGCTAAATACGTAAATGTGTCTTTAACGCTCCCAATTAAACCCAAGGCATCTCTGCATTACCATCTCCATTTTATAGATAAGAGAACCAAGGCTAAGAGAAATAGCTTTCCCCAGGTCATATAGCTAATCAACAACAGAGCTGAGACTCCAACCAGTTCAGTCTGATGGTGATGCTTCTTTCTCTCTAGCAGTCTTGCCCATCAGAATGTCACAGCCCAGTGCAGGGGTCACACACTCCAAATGTACGACAGATGAGGATGGATGCTACTTACATATTGCCACAAACCAAACGTGATCTTTGTAATACTCTGCAATAATGGCAAACTTCATCATAAAACTTCTATAGTACAGTAAAGTTCTGGTTATTTGACCAAATGTATGCTATTTACTTTTTCCTCCCTGGCAAGTGACGCTACACTAGAGTTACATTTCGGGTTATTTCCTTCAATACTCAATGATGCTTATATTGAAGGGAGTAGATACGTGGAGGGACGTGGACCAAGCCTTTAATTTATTTGAAATGCCTTAGGTCAGAGACCTCTTTAATGAAACCCATTATTCCTGCTAAGAGACAAGTCCTTTCATCTTCAGACTGGTAGATTTTACTTTTGCAAATCTATGCTATCACTGTGAATTACACTGTATTTTTAAAAAGGAAATGCTTCAAGAGAAAGCTAAGGCAATATGCAAAGTCTTTGTATCTAGTCAAAGAGACCTTATAGGTTTTCGTAACAATTTGACAAAACAGGTTGAGAGAGCATAAAAACTTCTGAGCCCTCTTATTTCATTTCTGATTCTTTTCACTTTTCAAAAATTAGGTGCCAATCTACACATTTTCATGATTATTCCACAGAGTATTGCTGGTACAAATAACAATGAAAAACAAGATTTAAACAGGAAAGCAGGAATCCAATTTGGCTTTCACACCGCCCTCCCCCAACATCTAACTGAGCCACAGAAAACTCCTCCTGTGGTTTGTTCCACTGTGAACCCTCTTTCTGAGGGCGAATCAGCTCAGATGTGCGATTCTGTCCTAGCAATTTTTTTTATTTTTATGGCCAGGAACTGATATGCAAAAGAGGAAGGGTCAAAGGGAACTAAGGAAACCTTTTAAAATACAGTTAAAAACTATGCTGTTTGAACGTTTTCTTTGTAAAGAGGTATTTGATACAGAGGGAAAAGAAACGGAACATTTTAAATGCCACAGTGGAGCCACCTGTCTTAAAGTGAGGTATCAGAAAAGATAGCAGATGCTGTATTCGAAAGGTTGTTTTAAAAATGGAGAAAGTGGAGTTGGAGACAGTCCTCTGTGTTTACGTTTGTTGCTGCAAGAAGCCCAGAGCTGGAGCTGGAGCTGGCTGTGGCTGTCTGTCCTGACGTTACAGGTGTATTGCATTGTTTCTACCCTCTCATAAGGGTGCACGGTTCACATGGAGAGGAGAGACTTCCTGTCTATACTACTGTACCATTTGCTCTCAAACTACTACCGCTGTTTATTGAGCAGCCATGGGAGAGGCACACACAGTCAAAACTGACAGAGGCTTTTACAGGCCCTCTCCCGATTTTGGCCATCGACATCAGCCACTTCGAGGTAGCTCCTCAAATATAAATGGCGTTTCACACTTCATCACTTAACTTAAAAAATCTAAATTTAGAATCATTTTCTTCTGTCCTCTTACTGATTTCAGAAGACCTTCATGCATGGCCAGGAGCTAGCTGTACAACAAAATGCAATGAAATGAAAATAAAACCTACAGCTTTACAAAACGTAGAAACTGCCTCCAGAGAAGGGTCTACACAGATATGCCCCAGGTCTTGACTTTTTAAAATTTATATTAAGAAGATAAAATATAGAGGAGGAGACCAGGAACAGTTATGTTTCCATTATTTTCAAAGTTCTTTTTTTTAATTTTTTTAAAGAGCAATAAACACAAAGTTGTAACAGTAAGTTTTTCCCTCAGCAAGGCCATATGGTGTCACAAAGAATGCTTTATCGTGCCTTCTCAGGAGTGAAATTATCTTAATGCACAAGTAAATCATTTCAGGTGGATATTTTAAAACTCAAACTTAACACTTTACATAATAAAGAAGTCTCCTTGCCTACCCATAACATCTCAAACAAGGTCCCTGTAACACTGAAGTTTCTGCAAAGCCACCTGACTTCTATTATAATAAGCGTTCGTCTGAGCTTACTTGGTAAGAGCTATATTTAGTCCCAAAGAATTAAAATTATTTAGATCTTCACAGGAATACCCCATTGTTTATGAACCCACACGTGCATATTTATTAAAAATACCTGGGAGTTATTACTGATTGATTTGCCAACTGAGGACACATTCCTAGGTACTGTAAATTCTCTTCATTTTATTTAAATATAGTATCTACCATTAGCAGGTGGTAAGACAAGATCTACAAAATCTACATATAAACAGAGAGAACGTGTGTTCTAGAGTAAACACATTAGGGGTTCATTGTTGCAAACGTACCTATTTACCTTTTACTCCATGTGATAAAAAAGCCGCTGTGGTCTAACCTGTAGACAATAATGGGCATTTAGTCTTTTCTCCTGAGAGGATGAAAAGGTACAGACATCCTGATTGCTCTCTTCAAACTAGGGGAGGCCATTTGGTTTCCAGACTAATCAAAAATTCCCCCAAAGGGACTGAATTCTGAGCTCTGTTGTGTTTAAGGCAACCATAAAATTATCAGCTATCATCAATTAAAATGAGATTTTTTTCATAACTAAGAAATTAATCTATGCTCACATTTTTGAACCATGCTTATAGTATGTGAGATCACACACTAAAGTTGACTCAAAAATCTCCTTATATTGCAGTTTGATCTCTTAGTAGCATTACTTTGGAAATTCACCTTGGTTACCCCACCTTCAAGGGGTTCCACTGAAGTCTTAAGCCGTGTCTCAAAGGGCAAAGGGAAGAAGAAATGCATCAATGACTTAGTATCAATAACTGCTACTGACAACAATCAAATAATGACAAAAAAGAACATCAGTTGGGAATCTAACTTGGTGTTTCAGCTGGATCCTGTTTGCAAGAAAGTTCTAGATTCCTATTTTGTTCTGCAATAGGGAGCTCAGTGCTGGTCCTGTAACCCAAATCTGGAAGAGTTCTTAAGACACTCATGCCAAAACCACGCATCGCACTGCAAGGTCCATGCCAAACATGGGTATCAGGCTGTACCAGGATAGTTTAGACCCCATTCTATAGTCCTTCACTTGTGGCCTATGATCTCTCCATGCACAGCCAGGGAGAGGGGGCTCATCAGTAAAACCTCAGAGAGTTTACAACTTCCTCATTTGTAGGACTACAAAAATGGGCATGTCTTTATTTATAACCTGACAGAAAGTGCTCCTGTCCATCAGAGAGGAAAATGCAGGAAAACTCATTTTAAACACTGCAGTCAGATTTTTCTGCAGTCCTTAGGTATGTCAAAATTATTTATTTTTAATGTTTTACTTTATATGTTCCTTTTTAGCAAATTTCATTTCTTTAACAAAAACACTGTCTGCTGTTAAAGTGAAAATTCTTTCAATTCAAGGAAACATACACAACTTGATACTAAGAGAGGGAAAGCACTGGTACTGCAAAAGTACTCACAATTTCCTACCAATTTTTAAAATGATAATTAATTGCCTTATCATTAACAACCTGAGATAATTAGCAGTATGGTTTTAATTTAATGAAATAGAATATACAATTTATCAATAAGTTTTTGCAGTGAATCTCTGAATATCAGCTTAATTGTCTGCCCTACACATAACTCAGCACAAAAGAGGAGAGAAAGGTCGCTTTTTCAGGTTAAAAGTGGGGCTCACACTAGGGGGTTGCTGGCTCTCTGTAGTTTCCATTAACAGCACTGGAACACACTTCAGAGTGCCTGAGAAGTAAGCTTACAAAAGGTCAATTCCTCATTCTCATTTCTCCTAAAGACTCTAAATTAAACATTTTTCCCATTAGGTCTAGGGAAGTATCTTATGTGGAATTTTACTTGTTTTAGGTTTGCCAGTGAAAATCTGGTATAACAACAAAAGTTTATCAAAAACTGATCAGTCAATATTCATAGTGGAAGTACTAGCTTCAGAACAGGACTCTAAACCATACTGTTCATTTTCAAATAGTTTCAAACTAACAGAAAATGCTTTAAAGGTGTAGGTTTTAGTGTGTGATCTCAAAAATGGAGCATAAAAATCTAGTTCAATATGTGTAAGGTCATTCAAAAACACTTTATGCAGTTCTCGGTGTTTCAACAGTCTGTACAAAACCCCCACCAATTATAGAAAGAAAATGGGGAGGGAAGGGAAGGGAAGGACAGGAAAGGAAAGGGAAGTAGAGGGAAGGGAGAGAGAGAGAAGAGAAGGAAGGAAAAAAGGAAGAAAAGAAGACCAGCCAGACAAGCCCATGCTGGGTCCCCTCTTCCTACTGCACTGCTCTCTCCAGAAGCCCAACCTCCTACCCATTAAACTTAACTTTTGGTGTGAAATGGCGGGAAGAGAGTCAGATTTTCTTTAGCAGTGAGCTGATTGCAGAAGAAAAATGAATCACTGCACACTTGAGTGAGAAAATATGAAGAAAGCACTTTTCCACTAATTAGGACCCATTTCCAGCCATTTGTTAAGCCGTGGCCCTGCGCCATGAGCTATGAGGAGGTGGAGCATGGGGCCATCCGAAAGCAGAGCGTGCAGAGGAAGCATTAATGATACTCTCCATCACCCAAGACAGGCGGCCCGCACAGGGGTATGGGGAGCTGCTTGGGGATCAGACCACCCGCTGCAGAAACCCCAGCAGGTAAAAGGGAAGAACACACTGGCTATTCCAATCCAGGCAAGCACACGAAGAAACCATGTGGCACTCACCAACCAACCAAGGCCCGGCCAAGGCCAAGTGAGAGCGGCCTTTTCCACACAAATCCAGACTTTGAGGACCCAGGGCTGCTTGGAGTTCCCCTCAGACTCAGCCACCTGGGAGGGATCTTGGTGCCTGGCTATAGGGCCTCTGTGTCCTCCTCCTGCTCCAAAAGGTTCCACTGCTGCCTTCACACTCCACCAGGGTGCAGAGAAAGGTGGAACCACTTGCCAAATATGCAAAAAAGGAGGGAAGACCGTTTTCTCTTAGGAAAACACAGACAGGAAGGGAGCCTGTGCTTCCTGCCCTAACCAAAGTGAGTTCAGAAATTATGTGGACGTCTGATTTGTCAAGCTTGTGGTGGAAAAGGGCACTCTTTTAGTCAACAGGAATTGTGAGTTCCCCAAAGGCAGAAATGGCCTTGGGAGAAAAGAATTAGGGCCAGGCCTGTTAACAAGCAAGACAAATAGCCCCCATACCTGTGAGCTGGGGTTTGCACCACTTTTAACAGTTTATTACCAGGTGGTTGGCTGAAGGCTCCTCTGGCATCTACCTATTTATCACCGTCAAACGTGAGAGGGAAAAACTGCCAACTGAAACAGTTTGGCAGTTGCCTGTGGATTACGCTGCAGTTGCCCTTCCTCCAGGCCTTCTCAGGAGTAACCAACCAAGGAGACACCAAAATGGGCAGGCCCGCGCTTCGCCACTTAAAAACCTTCTGCAAATCTTCTTTTGTTTGCTGCTGTATCTCACTTGTAATATGCAGCACTTCATAAGGTTTCATAATGTCTTCAAAAATATTTATTGGAATATCACCAAACGTTTAAAAACTCAAACTAAAGCTACTAAAGTCATGACACTGAAACTTTAAGAACATAAATATATATTCCAGGAGATGTGGAAAGGTAACCTGAGGTATGAGGTCATTTATTAAACTGCAAAGAAATATGAGAAAGCCCATGGTCTGCAATGAAGACACCAGCATGAATGTTCAGTGAGCACCACAGTAAAAACGGTTTTGTTACTATTGATATCCTTTGGTTTTAGGTGCCCTACGTCCCTAATAAAACTTCATTTCTATCTTGTTCCTCATCTGAATTTTAAGTGTGCCTGTGTGAGCGACAGTGTGTATAATGCTGATCCTTTGAAACTCTACGTTTCTAAAACCTAAGTCAAAATGTACATGTGCCCTTTTTAAGCAAAATAAAACTGATCTGTTTTTAAGATGTGAAATAGATTCATATTTCTTCTCTTGTAAGCTTCAAAAGATGGGTCACTTGTTGCTTTTACATCTTGTGTTTTCTCCCATAAAATGGAATGATTATTCAGCACAAATATGAAATGGAATAGATCTGAAGTCTCTGTAAATATGAACGTAGAGACACCAGACGGAGAACAATGTTCACAGCCAGGGCAGGAGCTGCAGCAATTCTGCCGCTAGAAGCAGGCTCGCAGTGCCCCAGAGTGCTTGTCAGTCTTAGAAACAGAGGCATCAGAAGGCAAGCATTTTCAGAGAACACAAAAAGGTTTACCTTCTGTAAGCTGGAGTGAAGCCACTTACATCAATCTCCCTTAGAATATGACAAGAACCAACACTTATATCATGGTGAAATTATTTCACAATTCCAAAGATTAGAGGAGGGAAAAAATGCCACAAAACAGTGCTATCCTTGATGAATTCTTAGCTAACTGCAGTTACATTACATTAATACATAACATTATGCAAACACTCAAAAAATGTTATTTGTGCCTAAAATTTACTATTATATAATATAGGGAAATCCATTTTGTTTTAGTAAAAGGTTAAAAATAAAGGGGGCCTTCAATACTAATTTCATGTCAGTCTGATGTTAAAACTCTTTCACATTGCCCCATGCCTCTCACTCCACGCTATGGGCATGTTCTGTGTACATTCATATGCACATGGAATTTCTCTATTTCATGTATCTGTTAATATATTCATCATCTTGAAGTATGTGTGCGTACATATATTAATGTATATAGAGTTCTTCCCAATTTCAAAATCTTTGATGTTTATATTGAAAATATGCTACATTAACCATGCATGAAACACACACATCCAAATCAAGAACAAAAATGTATCCAAACCAAAGAACCACTGTTCTCAAACTCCAAGTCTCCAGTCAAACAAGGAAGACAGTGGCCTGTGGCACAACGGGGCTTTAGACCTCTTGGCCAATACATTCACTGCGATCTTACTTTTCGACAAGGGAAATGGCTGCAAATGGCCACAGCTGATCTTCTCTTTAGGAGCCTGTGTAAAACTCTTCAAAAGGGTCAAACCTAACAAATCTACACTTTTATCTGTAGCCCTTGTGGTCTCTTGAAGACCCCGAGGGTGGGCAATTATTGCTATGATGGTTCTGCATTATGGGGATATGTAGTTTTCCAAGAGGTAGCACTCTAATTAGAACGCTGATGAATTAAAGTACTGGAGAGTTCCTAAACTCCTTCCTTCAACTCTCACCATGAAACAAAAGGAGAAGAAAACATGACCACTTAGTTCAATAAAATGTTCTGGTCATCAGCTCTGGTGGACTGTGAGACTGAGAAGCACATTTTTTTTTTTTCATGTAAAAAAGGTACAAAATATCTTCATGGTGAAATTTGAAATCAGATACATTCGATCAAGCAAGAATAGTGTAGTATTTTTAAAGTGACATCATTATATGTATGTGTACACATTACTTCTTTAACATGCTCTGCGTTTTACAAGATGCCAGTTTAAGATGGTGAACCTTCCTGTCATAAATTTTTGCCTTGTGTACATTTTAAGCCACAGCCCAAATGATCTGATTTGTCACAGAAACAATTCTTACACCTAATATAAATAATATTGAAACTGTTACTTTTTAAAACCCCATATAAAAGATGAGTACAATGAGTCTGGTTGAACAAATGTCTTCAAACAAATAAATAAATTCAGGAGGACCCGGGACATTTTTCTGTTGGTTTCTCTCCCTCCTCATCTCATAACCAAAGTGAACCATCCTTAAAAGCATCTGAATTTCTATGAAGGTTTAAATATCATACGAAGTATTTTCAACTTCCATAAATTTTCCTTTTTTAACAGAAGCTGATGGAACCAATAAAGAGATATTTCTTCAACACTATTTTGTCTGGAAGTTTAAAGCAAGGTATCTCAAAGCTGAATTATACTGCCTGAAGCACAGTGGGAAATTGTGAGTGGGAAACCTAAGCAGAAAGTGCCACATTGAAATTCAGTCTGGGTGGGCTGCAGTCCCCAGAAAGAGGGAAGCTGCATTTGAAAGCTGTGCCTGGTCAGACCCTATGGAATCGCTAGGGTTTTTCGGTCATTAGATGCCATACATTGTGCCACCAAATTAGAAGGAAAAAACAATCAAGCCCTCACGAGGATCCTTGGGCATCACCAGCGATGTTTGACAAATATTTAAAATACATTTCAAAGGTAACCGCAAGTAACCTGGTGCCTTAATATTACTGTTTTCCTAAGAAGGTTTGGTGACTTGAGAGCCAAACCTGCAGTCAGCAAAAGGACTATCTTTCCAAAGCCGGGATAATACCTCTTTAACAGAAATCAAGATCAGACTCGACCTCGTATTTTTACAGTATAAAAAGAAAGCTCTCGGCCCAAATATAAGGAAAACTCTTTACACATGACTTTACAAAGGCTGACTTCTGTGGGTTTATGGGGGTCTATAAATTTAAATATGGCTGGGAGCTAGATCCTCCTCTGGTGACAGCGGGGCTGCTCAGAAGTGTCCCATGCCGGCCTGGTCCTGCACCTGCCGGGCACAGTGCAGAGCGGCAGACCCTTGACAGAAGTCAACGTTCTCACTGTCCTCAGAAAGAAGAGGCGGATCTGAGCGACACCAGGGATTACCAATCTTACCGCCTTTCTTACATTTTTTAAAAATATTCACCAGTTACCCCAAGTTTTCCTATTGAAATTCAATTTGAAAACACTCACGTGGATTTGTGCGTTGCGCTTTGGGGCCAAGACTGATCCTCGGGTGCGAAGAGCAACCTCGGAGCCGGGGATCCCTCTGCCCTGCCGGGCTCGCCCGCCTCTCCGCGGCCGAGCGTCCCGTCCGGGCTGGGCTGCGCTGCGCGGGGACCCAGGGGGGTCGCCGCAGTTACCGCCCCGGGCGCGGGCCGCGCAGGCACTTGTTAGAGTGTCCTGCTAACTTGGCCGCGGAGCTCTTCCCAGCTTTCTTTCACAATGACTTCCTGAAGTTGCTCACTCGCATTGTTCCCCATTTCTCCGCCACACTCCCCGCCCCCAGTCGGCTCCGACCCGGCTTTCGCGCTCCCGGCCGACCGGCTGCCCCGCGCGCACAGCGCCGCCCGCGGGCCGCGTACCTGGCCCTCTCCGTGCCGGCCGCCCCAGCCGCGCCCTCGCGTCGCCACCTGCTGCCGCCCAGAGCGGCGGGTGGCCCGAGCGCGCGCCCCGCCGCCCCGCGCTCCGCAAACTTTGGGGTGACGCACGCTGGCCGTCCCTGCTCCACTTGCCCCGCAGCCGGCTCGGCCCCGCGCGCACGGCTCGGCCGTCGCTCGGCTCGCAGCTCTGGTACACCGAACGGGGAGCGCAGAGGGGGGCAGAGCGGGACACGGAGAGGGCGCGCCGTCCCGTCCCCGCCCCGTCGCCGGCTCCCCCGGCTCGCGCGGCGCCCGTCTCAGCCGCAACTCCGGGCCAGCGGGGCCGCGCGCGCAAACTTTGCAAACGCGCCGGGCTCCGGCTCAGCCCCCAAAGGCCGCCGGGGCGGCGGCGGGCGCGGGCCGTACCTGCTGGCGCCGCAGCCGGCTGCAGCCCGCTCGCCCGCGCCGGGCCCGCTCGGCGCGCCGCCGCCACCCCCGCGCGCAGCGCGCCCGGGCCCTCCCCTCGCCGCCGCGCTTCCTCATTCCAGCGCAGCATCGCGCCGCGGCCCCGCACGGGATGCGGCGGCCCGCTCTGTGCCCGTCGGCCGGACAGCCCAGCTCGGCCGCGGCGCTGCGGGACCCGCGCGTAACCCGTGGGGGCGCGGCGCGGGCGACACGTGCGGGCCGCCGGGAGGGGGAGGGGAGGGGAGGGGGACGCGGGCCGCCTGGTCCGCCACCCTGCACCCGGGGCCGCTAGCCGGTCGGGGCACCCGCACGCTTGCCCCGCTGGCGACTACTCAAGGGACTCGGGACACCGTAAAGCACTTTCCCCAGTATCTGGGAGCGCCCGCTGCACGCTCAGCTTCACCTCCCTGGAACTGGGGCCCCTTGGCTCCCGAGTTCGGGCTCCGGCCCCAGGATGAGAGTGCCCACCCGAGGGGGTGGGAAAAGTTGATCCTCCGTAAGGGAGGGGAAGGTGCAATTCATTTTCCCAGACAACCAATGGAATACCTCTCGTCTCTCTTCCCTCCCACCTGCTCACGGCAGAAGTTAGGATGGCGCCTTCCATGTTGGCCTGGGTGCACACGCAAGTGGGTGAGGAAGGGCGGCTGCTGGCGGAGATGACAGCGGAGCAATCCCGCAGTCCGCTCGACGGCTCTTTGCGCCTCAGACCTCTCCCTGGCGTGTAAGACGCCGTGTGTCTCCGTAAAACGGGAATGCCACCTCTGACAGCGCACCCTTTCGCCCTACGGGGAGCCCCTCACTCTGATTAGCCTGGCTCCACCTGAGCAGGAGCCAGCAGTGTGTTCAGCTTGAGGAGGAGGGGAAAAGTCATGAATTCCACAAATGCAGCCTGGGCTCCAGCCGGGCGCTAGGGAAGGGGACCCAGAGGAGTGAGATGTGGCTCCTGCCCTTCCAGACTTTTAGGAGCCACTAGGAAGGCACAGAATAAAAATCCCGGGGACCACTGTGAGGAGGAGCACCCTGGGAAGAGGGCCCAGGGTGGGCTTCTGCTTGGGTGCAGTGGCTCTGGAAGGCGTGAAGATCCGTAGGGAGAGCGAAGAAAGACCAAGGAGCCTCCCAAGGGCAGGACATGCAAGCGAAGAAGGCAAGGCCTTCTTGGTAGAGGGCACAGCCAGGCAAGGGAATAAGCAGGAAATGTCCCTTCAAGGCAGTTCAGTGTGGCTGGAGATCTTCGCAGCCTGGGAAGGCTGTGGTCTGGCCTAAGAGGCTGTCAAGTTGAGGCCCGGGCACACCAGAGACAGAGATCTGCCTCTGTTGGCCCTGGGAGAAGGCCCGTCTACCAGTGAATCACAAAGAGCGTCAGGCCACCTTTTTCCTGGGCACTTATATAGCTCTCAGTACAGTACTCTGTGCGTCTTGAAGGACAGTCCGCTGGACAAGCCTGAGCTAGTTAACTCACTGCTACAGCCTGAAGAAGGGGAGGGTAGTGAAAGGTCCATTGATTTACCTTCTAATCCTCTCCTCCACTGCGTGACCTTGGGCAGGTTATTCAAACTCCTGGGCATCATCTTGTCTATAAAAAGAATACATGCCACTAATCCTAAAGAGTCCTTGCTTGGATTAGATGAGGCAACATACATAAGGTAGAAGGCCCAGAGGGAGGCCAGCAATGCTGTGAAGGGGACATGGGACTCCTCTAGTTCTTGGATGCGGAAGTACCTTTAGCCGCTGGTATGTCTCTCTGAATATGTGCCCTGGTCCTTAGGAGTGGACTGGTAGACTGAAACAGGCATCTCACTGAGGTGTAGCCCACTGAGGCAGGAGCGCATGGGGCTATGAGCCCAGATAGTTTGGGCTTATGACTCTGACTGAGGTCCTTCCCCTCTCAACAATGAGGTCCTTTCCCCATCTGCAAATTGGCGGTGTTAATAAAAGCTTCCTGGTGGAGTTGTTTGTGGGTTAAGTAGATCACATATGGAATACCTTGCCACATGCCTGACAGAGAGGAGTACACTCCAAGTAGGAAATTTATTCCCTGCTAACACAACCACTTTCCCAATGAGATAATGAGTGTGCTGTGAAGATTCAGGCTTCTTGGCTGGGTACAGTGACTCACACCTGCGTTTAGAGGCCAAGGTAGGAAGATCATTTCAAGCTACGAGTTCCAGACCAGCCTGGGCAGCAAAGCAAGACCCTGTTTGTACAAAAAAAGTTAAACTTTAAAAATCAAACCCCATTTTAATTAAAAATTTAAAAATTAGGTGTTGTGGTATGCACCTGCAGTTCCAACCACCTACGTAGGTGGCTGAGGCAGGAGGATCCCTTGAGCCAGAAGTTTGAGGCTACAGTAAGCCACATGATTGGCACTACTGCACTCCAACTTCAGTGACAGAGCAAGACCCTGTCTCAAAACCAAAATAGCAGTCAGGCTGCAGGCACTACACCTTACCCTTGACCCCAAGCAGGTGGAGTTGAAGGAACTCAAGCTTGTATTATTGTAACCTGGGGTCTGTGGATAGACTCAGAGGGACCAGAGGGGTGGCTTAAATCAAATGTTCAAACCTTTAGGAAAACAGAAAAATGCACAATGGATGGGAAAACATACAGGGAGAAATTGAAACATATAAAACTGTTTTGTAGACATTTTATGTCTAAAATCATTTTATTTTATTTATGTATTGCCCTCTTCATAATGTTAGAGTATAAAATGAAACAGTTTAATTTATTCAGGAAATAATTGCTAAGTCACCAATTTTTCTTCTTTTGAGGTTGTATTATCGAAATAATAGAGACCACCTATAGGATTAATTGAAGGCTACTTATTCAGAGCTCACTATGGAAAGAGGGGTAGCTAGGCACTTTGGTCCAGGTAAAGCCTGGATGGGATTTTCAAAGGAGAGTGAGTTTTTTACTTTCAAAGAAAAGTAAAAGGATGACTCAAGTGATATGATATAGTTAATAGTTTTGTTTCTTACTGTGTTTGGCAAGTTAAAGTCTGAGCTTCAGTTTCTTATCTGCAGAGCATATCTACTGCACAATGGTCTTGATAGAATTAGGTGAAATTAAAATAATATATGGAAGTAGTTATTACAATTGTATTTTTCATCAATTACAAATCTGTTAACAGCAATATAAAGAGAATGTTTCCTCTGATGGTTGTAAAACAGCAAGAATATTTTTAAATGACAGCAGAAGTTTTTCTTTTGTTTTTTGCTAAAAAATAAAAGCCAATTGTCTTTCTATAGTGTTACGCTAAGAGAACTCATTTAGTTTCATCTGAAAAGGAACAGGAGCAGGGAGCAGAAGAAGAAAGACCCAGGACTTGGATGAAATGGTTGTAACAAAGACACTGCTTCTTTGCTTTCTTTTTCCCAATTTTCATGACCTCCAGCTTCTGCTTTTGCTGTTTTTAAAAACTAATGATCATTGAGCTGGGGTGAGGTCCTCGATCTTTTTTCTTGGGCTCCCTTGTTTTTTTGGGCGTTTCTAAGAACAGTCCACTGGCTCCCACCTGCTGCTAGAGGTGAAGGAGCAGAAAACAGAGGAGAGATAGGGGGCTGGTGCAGAGCTAGGGCTATCCTGCTGGCAGTGCCTGGGTAGGAAGCACCTGGTGAGCCCTGCAAGACACTCTTCTGGGCGCTCAGTTTCCTGAAACATCTGTAAGGCCCTATCTTGGCTCCTCAGTGGCTGCTGGTTTGCAGGAGCCACAGAAATCCTTCAGCACTACTGACCACTCACATCTCTGCCTGTAGGTTTTGAATCAAGGATGGGCTGCAGCTGACATATGAATTCTTCCCACTTCCTGAAAATACTTTCACTCTATTCCCTTTGAAATTTTAAGAGAAATACACTTACATTCTCAAAACCAACAAATTTCTATCAATATCATTTGGTTAGAAGAGATTAAAAAACACACTGAGTCAGATATAGTGATTGGGAGGAGATAGGTAGGTTTATATAAAAAACTTTCTGATGAAAAGTTTCTGAAGATGTTTTTGATGAGTAATAAAAAATAACATATTCATCTGACCTGAACAGATCAGAACAAAGAAAAACAGAGCTGTGTGTCACTCCCAGTTGATTCTTTGGATAGGAATAGGATTGGAGCAGGATTTCTGGAAGCATAAACATTCTGGCGGCATGTATTCATTTATGAATTCAGAAAGCCTGTATTTATTGAGAGTGTACAACTGCAGGTAGCACTTGAGATGCAGGTAGTCACAAGAAAGCAGAAGGTAGGATTTGTCCGTTAAGGAGCTCACAATCTAGTAAAGTCGGTGGACAATTAATAGTTTCATTCTGATGCAAAATATGTCACAATAAATTCTGACTTGAGCCTTATGGAACACAAAGGACAGCAATAAAGAGTTGCCAGAGGTGGGGAAGGCTTCATGGACACAAGGAGGGAAGTGGGGAGGAGAGATCGTTCAGGAGGTCTGAGCAAATGCTTTTCTGCTCCACACCTGGCTGGCGGGGGTGGGGTACTTAGAAACATCCCTCTCAAAAGAGAGACTTAACCAAAGATTAATAGTAATATTGTAACAATCACCCCGCCCTGAGCCCAGCTCTGTAACAGGCATTCAGGTGTTATCTAATGGTGCAGCAAAGCCAGCACTGTGGTCCTCATTTCACATGAGGACACTGAAGCTCAGGGCAGGTGACTCGCCATGGGCTGATGGAAAGCCCAGAGCCTGGCTGTGAAGTGACAAACTTTGGAGCCAAACTATTGGAGTTAGCTTTGAAAGTGACTAGGCTTCTCCGTGCCTTAGTTTCCTCTTCTGTAAAATGGGAACATTGCCGTGGCACAAACATCCTTGAAAATGTTTGAGATCTAAACGAGTTAGTGTACGTACATTAAGGACACTTCGATGGCTCCCTGGCAGATATCATGCACTGGGTAAGTGTTCGGAACTTTGAAGCATTGTGTTTTTATGTGACCAGGCTGAAATCTTGCCCAGTTATAATACTTCAGCCATGCCTCTGCCCTCTCTTTTCAAATTACCTTTTGAATCATGCTGGCTCCTCCTATGGCTCCATCCTTGTGTTCTTTCCTCCTGCTTAAGCCACATTTCCCAGCACAGAAATGAGATCTCTCCAAGGACTGATTCCTGTAAGACAGGAATTCCCAACCTCATGGCCATGGACCAACACAGGGCTGCACAGCAGCAGATGAGTGATGGGTGAGAAAGCAAAGCTTCATCTGTATTTATAGCCACTCCCCATCACTTGCATTACTGCCTGAGCTCCACCTCTCATCAGTTCAATGTGGCATTAGATTCTCTTAGGAGTGCATGTCCTATTGTGAACCATGCATGTGAAGAATCTAGGTTGCATGCTCCTTATGAGAATCTAATGCCTGATAATCTGTCACTGTCTACCATCACCTCTAGATGGGACTATCTAGTTGTGGGAAAACAAGTTCAGGGTTCGTGCTGATTCTACATTATGGTGGGTTGTTATTTCATTATATATTAAAACTTAATACTAATAGAACTAAGGTACACAATAAATGTAATGCTCTTGAATCATCCCCAAATCATCCCTTCCTCACCTCTGTGAAAAAAATATTGTCTTCCATGAAACCAGTCCCTGGTGCTAAAAAGGTTGGGACTGCTGGTTTAAGACACCTTTCTCCAACTGGTGAAGCATTTTTCTCCAGTTCTCTTTAAATTTTTTGTTTCCCCTAAGGCCGAATTGTCAATCTTAGAAGAAGCAGTCTTGTAGAGGGGTCGGATGGGATATACCTGTCCAGGAAAGATTAAGGTATATGAACAGCCTTTCCAGCCAATCAAGTACACTGAAATTTAGTCTAGTTATTTTTGAATTATAGCAACTTTTTTTTTTTGAGACAAGGTGTCACTCCGTCACCCACGCTGGAGTGCAGTGGCATGATCTCGGCTCATTGCAACCTCCCCTCCTGGGCGCAAGGGATCCGTCGACCTCAGCCTCCTTGCTCACTGTTCCAGGAACTGAGGAAACAAACAGACAAAAGCAAATCTCTACTTTCATGGAGAACAAATAATAAAGGACACCATTGAAAACCAGAGAGAAGGCAGGAGGAAAGGTGATGCTTGGGTGGATCAAGGTCGCTCCCTTTCATGGAGAACAGACAATGACAACTCAACCACAATGACAATTGAGAAAACACTTGAAGCCAGTAAGGGGGAAGAAATCCAGGGGATTTCCAGAAATCCAGGGGAGGACCTTCTAAGAGAGAGCAGCGAGTGCAAGGCAATGAGCCGGTCTGGAGCATTTGAGGACTACAAGGTAGGGCCCGGAGGTTATTTTTGAATTATAGCAACTCTCTACTGAGTAGTAAGTCAGCATTTATCTAGCACTTTAAAGTTTACCAAAAACTTGCACCAACACTTCATTGAACCCTGATATCCGTGAGGTAGATCTTCAGGACACCCCACTGGCCCGGCTTTCCTCCTGTGCCATTCATTGGCTGTTTTCTCCCCTGTCTCTTTCCCAAACGAATGCAGCTCTCCAGAGGAGACCCTGCATATGTCTCCCTTCACAGTCAGTTCCTTGAAGGAACATCTCTAGAATCAATTTGCAATGTCAACTCTGTACCTTTACTCCAAAAATTTATACCTGCTCTTCAGACCTCCATTTGAACTCTCCCACCTCCTTGAAGCCTTTACTTGGAAGCCTAATAGGCAACTCATGTTTACTACCTCCCGGCTGAATCCCTGGTCTTCCTCTCTCACCTGCTTCGCTGAGACCCCTTCACCTCATTGAATAGCAACTAGCAATTGCTGAGGCCAAACCCTTGGAGTCATTCTTGATGCCTCTCCGTCTCCCTCGCCATGCTGTCTTTGGGGGGATCTCGCCAGCTCTGCATGTAACAGGTATCCATGGTCCAACCTCCTCTCCCTCCATTGTAGACCGGCTGGTCACTTCTCACCTGCAAATAGCAGCAGCCTCCTCAGGGGTCTCTCTACTTCCACCCCTGTCCCTCACAGAATCCACAGAGAGCTTGATGAAGAGCAGAGTCAGATCGGGGTGCTTCTGTGTGGAATACAGACCAGACCCCTCCCCCAGTCCAAGCCAAAGTCCTAGGAGGGTGTGTGATTTCCCTCCTTTCTCACTCCTCCCTCCTGATGACACTGGCCTGGCTACTCTCCCGCTCACTTGCCCGTATCTGGCCACCGGGCCCTACCTTGTAGTCCTCAAATGCTCCAGACCAGCTCATTGCCTTACACTCGCTGCTCTCTCTTAGAAGGTCCTCCCCTGGATTTCTACCTCCCCTGGATTTCTTCCCCCTTACTGGCTTCAAGTGTTTTCTCAGTTGTCATTGTGGTTGAGTTGTCATTGTCTGTTCTCCATGAAAGGGAGCGGCCTTGAACCACCCAAGCGTCACCTTTCCTCCTGCCTTCTCTCTGGTTTTCATTGGTGTCCTTTTTTGTTTGCTCTCCATGAAAGTAGAGATTTGGCTTTTGTCTGTTTCCTCAGTTCCTGGAACAGTGAGCAGATACTCAACAGAGAGTTCCATTTCATGGGGCTACTTTTGAATGGTTTATCTTACTTTTGTAACTCAGGAAAAACATTTTTGTTTACATAACATGGCAAGGAGTTGGCACATTTGTTTTCCAATATGTAGAGGGACTGTGTTTTCCTCTCCTGTGAGCCAAAACCCCTCCTTCCCTTCCCAAACTTCTGTCCTGTCTGGGGCTCGACATCATGCACTAGCCATGTTTCTGCTTCACCTTTTTAATGCTCTCTTAGCAGGAAAGGCTTCAGTACAGAATATTCCAAATTTCCTTCCTTCAACTAAAAGTTGACACTTTGGTTCACACTTTCCTTGTACGTGCATTATTCTGCTCATTTTCAAGCTATTTTTCAGAAAGGAAGCAAAGAATAATTTCAAAATACAAGACTTCACTACCATAATGAATTTTCCCTAATCCTGTTCTGGTTGTAGCAGGCAATTATCCTGAGTGAGTGATACCTCTTTATTTCGAATAAGAATACAGATTATAATTTAGTAAGGCCAGAAGCAGACTTTCTCTAAATTGGTGATTTAGAAATAATTTAAAGATATAATGTATTCTATAGCTACACACAGCCAGTGCAATGTATTCTTTTAATATTTACTCATAATATCTTACTACTAGCCGATATGTTTTTCTAATGAAGAAAAAGAACTCATTTTCTGTGATCTGCAGTCTGAAGCTGGCAACTTTATTTCCACTTCAGAGCTCAAATTCACAATTTTCTTTAGCTTAAAAAGTGTTCTGCAATTAAACTGAGAGATTGACTTCTCATTATAGTTTCCCTTTATTTTCTGTGATTATAGCTCATAAACATTTTCAGCCAAGCAGGATATTTCCAACAAGTTGTATTGAATGACCCTGCATTTTGGGAGAAAGAATAATGTTGTCTTCATTTATGGATGATAAGCGAAGGCTACTTTTGAAAAGTGAATATGCAGAATGAAGAGCCGATTCTTTGTACAAATAGAAATACAGGACATATATATGTTTGTAAGGGAGTTGAGTATAATTGGGGACTCATTCCATGGCCATCAAAAGATGACTAAGCCGAGGGACTAAGCTGAGGATAGAACCCAGGGATTTGGTCCCAGGGGCTAAAGAGTAGAGCACAGATATGCACTTGCTTATTGATCCTTTGAAGGTCAGAACCTGCGTGCTACTTTAATTACCTTATTAGCAGGTTCTTAATTATTTGTGAATCAAAAGTCAGTTCATCCTCCTTGTATTTCTCCAGCCTTTGAAGAGCCCTTTGCTCACTTCAGAGGGCAGCTTTTGGCCCTTTGGATTCAAAGGCCATTAAGTCCATAAGACACAGAGTGTTGCACCAAATGATTGATGTCCTTTGAGCCGGACTACCTGATGTAGCAGAGTTCTCAGAGCAAATCCAAATGCAGCGGTCGATAATCATACACTTAGCAGCTGCCCCTTTACTACAACACTGTGCTTCAGTAAGCACCGCCAAAATGCTCTGGGCCCATCTCTCCCAGTACGTATTTCTTCTGCATTCCTGGAGCTCCTGTTGATTTCATTGAAAGCTCCCAGCACCTCCGTAGTAGTGTGGCAATGCGTGCAGTACTCAGTGATTTATATTTGCGTGGCTTTTGAGCTCATCAGCAAAAAGCACTTATCAATCTTCTCCTCCCCAGGAAGTTGAATCACATTATTATTCTTATTTTGTGGATGGAGAAACTGAGGTAAAGGAGTCCCCCAAAGTGAAGAGAGTTATTTTTAATTTTTTTTAAAAGACATACAGCTGCTTCTTGACGACCCAAAACTAATGTTTGACATGGGAGCTTCTAACAGGTGGCATTAAGCATTTTGACTACTCAGTAGAAAGGGTGGTTTATAGATATTGTTGCTGATGGAAAACACCACCAATCCACTGTGACGATTCTGTTTTATGAGCGGAACAATTTTTTTTTCAGTTAAGGCTTGGAAAACTGATTGATGTAGCAAGGCAAACAGGATCCATTTCTTGCTGTGCTCCACATTGATTAAGTTAGATAAAGTGCTCCATGGTCACGGCCCATGGAGTCGCCTTGACTCGGCCTCTGTAACTTGGGGTAGGAACCAACATTACCTGTAGAAGGGCATCCTGCATGCCTCACTTCTTCGGCTTCTTTCAGGATGGGTTTGCACTAGAATCATTTCCCAGGTATAATAAATTTAGGAGCCTCCCACAGTGGAACTGACAGCAAAGGCAAAAACTGTCAACTCCCCTCCCCCTGTGATGGAAAACTTCTCAAGGTTTTCCCAGCAGTGCATTAGGCAGCTCCGTAAGAACCCACTGTTGTGCGCGTTTTGAGACTTCATGTCTTCCATTAACCAATTCTAAGACAGAAGACCAGTGTCTTCATTTCCCATGTTGTTGAAGTACTTTACATAGACTTTAACCCAGTTGCTAAATTGCTTGAATCTGTTAAATGTACAAAAGGGCCTACTCCCCGCTGATGGAGTGAAAGTAGATGTTTGATTAAGTAGATAGCTAGATGTGCTTTTCCCCCCATCTGATGTGTTAAGGGGGTATGTTTGAAACTTAGCACTCAGTTCATGCCTTTCAGAAGGGGAGGGAAGAGGGTATTTAACAAGGTTAATAATGACAGAAAGAGGAATTGACACCACAAAAGAAAAAGAATCATTCTAGCATTTCGTGACAGTTCAAAGACAGATGTCGTTGGCTAAGTGAGAATCTCGTAGACATGGGGGTAATATACACCTTATATGCATATGGATTAGTGAAAGCAGACTGTCAAGTCGGTGAGTGTAAGATTGTCAAATATGAGACATAGCTGCAGAAAACCTGGAGAACTACTTACTATTTATTTCTTCACTTAGAGACCCAATCCTGTTGTCTTTTTACAGACAAAAGACCAACTACCTTAAGATCTGAGGCCGGTCAAGGGTAGGATGGAACTGAAGCTTTGCTCTGGGGCTTCCTGCGGGCATCAAAGCTCATCATTTGTTCTCCTTTGAAATCTTATTTTTCTTCTTAGTCCCATGCTTACTATTCCCTTCTGTTTAGTAGACTTAATTTATCCAACAGGGCCATACTGAATTCCATTTCCCTGATGTCCATCATGAGGGATTCTAGAATTGCGACAGATGAGACCCCAGATTGAGAAAGTTATGTTTCATTCCCTTGGAGTTAAATTGATTGTGGCAATTAGTCCCACGGAGGTTGTTTGAGGCTCTGCTGTAACATGTGACGCTTTGTAGAGTCAACACTGGCCTTGTGTGCTTGAGTAGAGAGCACAGTAGCCAGAGGTTGGTTTGGTTTGGTTTGGTGGATGGAAGATTCAGGAGACCTAGTCTGGGTCATGATTCTCTCTCCAACTATGGGCAAGTCATCCAGTTCACCTTCCTAAGTGTTGGTTTTATTCATGAGATGATAGAGGTTCACAAGATGATCGCTATGAAACCCCCTAACTGATACTCTATGACTTCAGGTTGGCCTTGGTAACACATTTCTAGGAGGCTGATACGGAACTGAGAACAGCTTTAGGGAAAAATCTTTGCAAGTTCTTGTCCCGTCATCACTAAGCGGACCTGGCCTCCCTGGCTTTTATGCCATTCTATTCCAGAAGGACCCAAGCACTGAGAGCTAACTATGCTAAAACCAGCCAGAGCTTATCACACCCACAGATACGCACAAGCACAATCACTAACTCCATCACCTGCTAATCTATATTGACTAACCCCCCTGGTCAAACTTGGGTGGTTTGACTTCAGGACTGTGTAAATAGGAGTGAAGAAGTCACAAATTCTCCTAATCTGAAGAAGAAATAAAACAGTATTCTAGGGATAAAGATCCCTCACAGAAAAGTTTTATGTTTTTCTTTGTTGTGTGTGTTTGTGTGTGTTGGCTAGTGGCATGGTTTTCCTGGGAAAGTCCTCCTGAGTAAAAGAGGAGAGACACCTGGTGAAGACTGGGACTCTGGGGGCAGGCTGCTTGCTGCCTAGGCAAAGGGAGATTTAATGAAGATGAGTTAATATGAGACTAAAATAAGTGTATTGATCTGGGGGAAATCCTAAAGTCTGCTGTGAGTTGGACAGTTGTGGTAAGTGGGAAATGCTTTGGGGAAAACCCTTAACTTCCCCAAATGCCTATGCAAATGCCTACAACATGGAAAATTAACAGGAAGGGCTTGCCATCTGAGCATACACTATCACTTAAATTGAAAATATTGAGCTGCAATTGACGAGAGGCAGTGAAAATAGGAATTACAACTGCCTTTAGGTTCAAAAGCCTGCAAATATCTGATACACAGAAAAGAGAAAGTGAACAATGTGGGGAGAACATCTGAATGAAACAAAAAACCTTTGTGGAAAAAGTGAATCTGGTAAACATTGTGAAAATTTGTTCAAGAACCTATGACAAGTAGATGGATGAAATAGCTGATTTAATAGGCCAAACAGCTTCAGGAGTTGGGCCAGGAGGAGTATGGATAGCTGTAAGAAGTTTTGAAATGGGTATATGCTATACAAAAGGGTTTTATGTGAGTTGGTGAAATTTCCATCATATTACAGGTGGATAAGTTGGGAACATGGTACATGGTTATGAGTCCAAATGTTCATATTAATTAGAGATGCCTACCAATGTATTTATGGGTAGCATGAGCCTGGCTTAAAACAACAAAGAAAAAGAGTGGTTGACAGATAAAACCAGGTAGTAGTTTCAATTATTATTGAAGCTGAGTAATAGCTATAAGGAGATCCCTTATGTAATTATCTCTATGTATGTATTTGAAAATTTCAGAGATGAACTATTTTTTTGAAAGAAAAAGACAAGAAGAGCATTATTAGATACTAACAGTATTTTGAGATAATATTTGCAATGAATATGAAAGATGAGTTACACTTCCTAATATACAAAGAGCTCTTGAAAATTAATAAAAAAGAAATAACTCAATAAGCAATGGGTGAAGAAAATGATTATACAATTTATAAAAAAATACAAAAGACCACTGAAAGCAAAAAAAAGTTCCACTTTAGTAGAGGTTAAAAGATAAAAACTAAAATAAACTGTTAGATGATGCCTCAATTAGACAAGAAAAATAAGGGTGGTTTCTGAGATCTGTTGTACAGTGTGGTGAATATAACTAGTGATAGTGTATTGGACCTTTTTGGAATCCCTAAGAATAAACATTCTCACCACAAAAGAATGAAAGGTATTTGAGGTAATAGATATGTTAATTAGCTTGATTTAGTTTTTCTACAATCTACTTATAAAGCATTATCTCACTTTGTACGTCATAAATATATACAACTGTCATTTGTCAATTTACAATGAAAAGATTGTCTTTAGGTTATGGAGATTGGGGTCCGGTGTTGGGATTCCTAGGGCAGATGGGAGGAAAGTTAGCATTACGTATCAATAGGATTCAAACTATAGACGGCATGAGGCCTTTCTTCATAACCTCAAGAAATACCTGCAAAGATAACTGCTTGTGTATGGAAATGCATGTATGGGTGTTTAACATTCACTAGAATGAGGTTCACAGAAGCAAGAGTTGAAAACTGAATGCTCATCCCAAATGAAATCGTATTTGATAAGTTCCCACAAATGAATATTTTTGAGCTATCAGTAGATGACTTATGTCTATTTTCTAATATGAAAATATATCCACTCCGTACAGTAGAGTGAAAGTAAAAATTGCAGGATTGTTTTAGGCGTTTTCTGTATCTCTCATACATATATCTGAAGGCTATTCACTGAAATATTAACGTTAACAGCGAGTAAGAGGTTCTTAAGTGATTTATATTTTCTTCTTAATAATTTTCTGTATTCCCTGACTGTACTACATTATCATTTATTAGTAATTGTATTATAGGTGTATTAGTTAGTTCTCATGCTGCTAATAAAGACATACCTGAGACTGGGTAATTTATAAAGGAAAGAGGTTTAATTCACTCACAGTTCAGCATGGCTGGGGAGGCCTCAGGAAACTTACAATCATGGCAGAAAGGGAAGCAAACAAGTCTGACTTCACATGGCAGCAGGAGAGAGAAGAATGGGCAAAAGGGGAAAAGCCAGACCAACAGATCTTGCAAGAACTCACTCACTACCATGAGAACCGCTTGAGGGTAACTGCCCCCATAATTAAATGAGCTTCCGTGGGGTCCCTCTCACCGCATGTGGGGGTTATGGGAATTACAATTCAAGATGAGATTGGGTTGGGGCGGGGACACAGCCAAACCATATCAACAGGTCTCCAGAGAACAGAACCAATAGAATACATCCAGGTGTAGATTCTGACATAGATCTAAAGAGATTTATTATGAGGTAATTGGTTCACATGATTTTGGAGGCTAAGAAACACTATGATCTGCCATCTTCATGCTGGGGCCCAAGAAAACCTTGTGGTGTAGATGCCAGTCCAAGGCCTGAGAACCAGGAGCATGCCAATATCTGAGGGCAGGAGAGGATGGATGTCCCAGCTTAAGCAGAGAGAGAGAGAGTATGGAGAGAATTTGCCCTTCCTTTGCTTATTTGTCCTGTTTGGGCCCTCAACAGATTGAATGGGTGCCACTCACGTCAGTGATGCTCATCTTCTTTACTCAGTCCACTGGTTCAGAGGCTGATTCCTTCCAGAAACACCCCCATAGACACGCCCAGAAATCATTCTTTCCCAGCCATCTGGACATCCTTTAGCCCAGTCAAGTTGACATATAACATTAACCATTGCAGTAATACTTAATATTATCAATAAGTCTACATACATTATGAAAATATAGTTGAGATAACTCACTTGACTTGCTTCATAGAATTAAAGAAGTGTTAACAAGAACTTAAATTTGGTCAAAAATACGTTGGAAACTAATAATTGATTCATTTTTGAAGGAGAAGGAAAATACATAATGAGCAAAGACTGTTTAGAAAATTTAATTAAATCTAAGAGATAAATGAGCCCAATTGATGTTAGGTGCGATTTTGATAGCTATAAACTTTACCAGGAAAGTGAAAGACTGGGTTTACTTTAAAACAGTAACTACAACTAGACATATACAAAGTTTAGAAAAAATTATAAATATGATTCCAAAAGCATTTATGATGAAACTCTCTTATATCTTGAACCTCAAGCTATAACGCATAACTGTGGAGGCCAAATTAAGTTAAAAAAATAAAATAATGTACATTTGCAGCCCATATGCCAAGAACACAGGGTGATGGTGAGAAACATTTCAACATTCTCTCTCCACTGTTTAGAACAAAAGCTTAAAACATGGATTAGCTCTATCTTTATAAAATGTAAACACCAGTTTCTGAAATAAAATGCATGGGTAAAACTAATTTCAATCATGCCTTTGAAACATTTATTGTCTCTTTTATTGTGGTAAAATACACATAATGCAGAGCTTACCATCGTAACCATTTTAAAGTATGCAACTCAGTAGCATTAAGTCCATTCACAGTCTTGTGCAACCACTGCCGCTATCTATTTCCACAACTTTTTCATTCCAATACGCATTAAGCAGTCACGCCCATTTTCTGCTGCCCTCAGCCCCTGGCAGCAACTAGTCTGTTTTCTGTCTCTATTAATTTGCCTGTTCTGGATATTTTATACAAATGGGAGCATATACTATGTGGCCTTTTGGCTGTGGCTTCTTTTACTTGGCATAATGTGTTTGAAATTCAGCTATGTTATAGCACGTATCAGTATTCCATTCTGCTTTATAGTGGAGCCAATTCCACTATACGAGTACATCACATTTGGTTTATCTGTTCATCTGTTGATGAACAATTAGGTTGGTTCTACCTTTTCGCTATTGTGAATAGAGCTATTATAAACATTCATGTACAAGTTTTTGCTTGAACACCTGTTCTGAATTCTTTTGGGTACATACCTAGGAGTTGAATTGCAGGATCACATTGTAATTCATTTGAACTCCTTCCATCAATATATAGTGTTCCCATTTCTCCATATCCTTATCAAAGCCCATTCTTTTTTCTTTTTTTGAATTATAACGATTCTAGTGGCCATAAAGTCGTTTTAATTTACATTTCCCTAATAACTAATGTCATGGAGCATCTTTTAATGTGCTTATTGGCCGCTTGTATATCTTGAAAGATATAATGAGCAAGTCTTTTGCACAGTTTTAACTGGGTTTTTTTGTCATTTTTTTGTTGAGTTGTAAGTTTCTTTATATACTCTGGATACTTTATATCTTCTGAATATATACTTGACTTTATATATTCTAGTATAGAGAATCATATCAGATAATTCATTTGCAAATATTTTCTCCTATCCTGTGGGCTGTCTTTTCAGTCTCTTGATAGTAGCCTCAATGCACTACATTTTAATTTTTTATTTTTGACATAGTTTCACTCTTCTTGCCTAGGCTAGAGTGCAATGGCACGATCCCAGTTCACAGCAACCTCCCTATCCTGGGTTCAAGTGATTCTCCTGCTTCAGCCTCCCAGTAGCTGGAATTATAGGCATGTGCCACCATGCCTGGCTAATTTTGTATTTTTAGTAGAGACACAGTTTCTCCATGTTGGTCAGGCTGGTCTCGAATTGCCGACCTCAGGTTATCTGCCCACTTTAGCCTTCCAAAGTGCTGGGATTACAGGCGTGAGCCACTGTGCTCAGCCCAGGTTTTAATTTTGATGAAGTTCTGTTTATATATTTTTTATTTTGTTGGATGTGCTTTCCATGTCATATTTTAATGTCATTTTAACTGCATTTTTCAGTGTTCAAATGTTTTGATAATAGAATCCTCAGCATGTTTTGTAATCTCTGATTATTTACTTAAATATTTTTGCCCAAAAGATTTCAAATTAAAGTGTCTGTTTTCAGTTTTGTTGTTATTAAAAATGCATATTCTTAACCTGTTTGGTGAACATAGAGCTTTAGTGTAAAATTAGGAAAGTACAGATGTTTTACAGTTTTTGTTTTCTTAAAAAAAAAACAAATGTGACCTAAAATCTAGAAACCTTTATAGGTCACATATATGGGAGATGAAATGTATATTAGAATTGGAAAGAAAGTGGCCAAAAAGTGCCTGTGAGAGCTGAATTTGTTTATTGCAATCGGACCCAGTGGCTTACATTCCCCGATACCCAAGGAATTGGAAGGAGTTACCTGCTGAGCCATTACTTCTTCATTAAGAGAGGAAATAAAAAAAGTGTCGTCAACTTAAAAAAGAAATTCTGGATGATTCTAAAAATGATAAGGTCCCAATTCATAAACTGTAAGAGTAGTAACTGGTGACAAACCAAATACTTAAATTAATTTCGGTTTTCATTTTATAAAATTGGGACATAATTTAGATTTAGAGAAAATTGATCTAAAATAAAAGCCAACAAAGAAGGGTTACAACGATTTCATGAGAAACAGGGTTATAGTATTTGCTGTAAGAAACTTCATTATCAGTACAATATACAGTGTGGAAGTACGGATGCCTCACCAAAGAAGATATGCAGGTGACACATTAGCACATGAAAGGTACTCAATATCATATGCCATTAAGGAGATGTAAATTAAAACAATGAGATAATACTACACACCTATTAGAATGATGGAAATCCACAGTACTGACAACAGCAAAGGTGTGAGATGTGGAGCAATAGGGCATCTCACTCATTGCTGGGGAGAATGCAAAATGGTTCAGCCACCGTGGAATTCAGCTGGCAGTTTCTCACAAACTTAAACATACTCTTACCAAACACAGTTCAGTAATCACACACTTGATATTCACCCAAAAGAACTGAAAACTGGTGCCCATACAAAAACCTGTACATAAGTATCTATAGCGGCTTTATTTTTAACTGCCTGAACTTGGGAGCAAGCAGATGTCCTTCAGTAGGTGAATGGGTAAATAAACTGTGGTGTATCCAGACAATGGAGTATTACTTGGTGCTAACAATAAATGATCTATCAAGCCATGAAAACACATGAAGGAATCTTAAGGGCATATTATTAAGTGAAAAAAGACAGTCTGAAAAGGCTACATATTGTATGATTTTCACTCTATGATATTCTGGAGAAGGTAAAATTATGGAGACAGCATAGAGATCAATGGTTGCCAGGTGTTGGGGGCAGCAAGGAGGGAGGGATGAATTAGGAGGACACAGAAGAGCTTTAGGGCAGTGGAACGATGTGTCTGATACAATAATGGTGGATATGTCTTTCTCTATTTGTCATAACCCATAGAATTTACATCATCAAGCATCAACGCTAACGTAAGCTATGGACTTTGGGTGATAATGACATGTTAGTGTAGGCTCATCAATTGTAACAAGCCTGTACCTTCTGCTCAGCTTTGCTGTAAACCTAAAACTGCTCTAAAAAATAAAGCCAGCTGAGCACAGTGACTCCCAGCACTTTGGAAGGCTAAGGCAGGAAGATCGCTTGAACTCAAAAGTTTGCAACCATCCTGGGCAACATGGCAAAACCTCATCTGCACACACACACACACACACACACACACACACACACACTGAGTCCAGCAGAAGGTCAAGCTGTGATCGTGCCACTACACTCCAGCCTGGGCAACAGAGTGAGACCCTGTCTTTAAAAAAATCTGTGCAGGCCAGGTGCAATGGCTTACTCCTGTAATCCCAGCACTTTGGGAGGCCGAGGTGGGTGGATCAGTTGAGATCAAGAGTTTGAGACAAGCCTGGCCAACATGGTAAAATCCTGTCTCTACTAAAAACACAAAAATTAGCCAGGTGTGGTGGTGGGCATCTGTAATTCCAGCTACTTGGGAAGCTGAGGCAGGAGAATTGCTTGAACCCAGGAGGTGGAAGTTGGAGTGAGCCGAGATTGTGCCACTGCACTCCAGCCTAGGCAACAGAGCAAGACTCCATCTCAAAAAGAAAAAAAAATCTATTAAAAATTATGTATGTGATAGTCGTCCTGGAAGGCCAAAGGTATATAATTTTAGAAAATTAGGAAGCAAGGCTGCTAACCGGTGACACATCAATCATTAATGGAGGGTGGCTTCCCATGGGCTTTAATATTCTGGGACTTCCATCCAGTGTCTAGTGTGTGTGTGTGACAGAACGAGAGTGCACACAGAGCCGGTGAGATCCCAGAGTACAGGAGAAGTGCTCCTACGTCACTCTGCCACCTTACTGCTTCTCCGTTACCCAGACGTCTAACAGAATTCCATTTGTGCACTTTGAAGTCTGACTCTGACCAGAGAAATGTCTTCCTCCCTATCTGGTTATTGGTGCCCGACAATCCTCTAAGTAAGGGACTTCCTCAGTTAGAGATCAGAAGCTTAAAACTGAAAAAAAAAAAAAAAAAAAAAAAAAGCAGAGCCAAATAATACAGAGTCTAGGAGACCCTGATAACAGATCTCAAGTTGGGAACCCCTGAAACTGAGCTTGTGCATTCAAGGGGTTGGGGGGGGGGTGGGTTTCCCTGAGGAGAGGATCCATATCTTTCATCAAGATGTCAGGGCAGGTCTGTGATGCACCCAGCCAACTTCTCTCTTCTCCTGCCAAAAAAGATTAAGAACCACTGGGCTAAAGTTGATAAAGCATATTTACACTGCAGTGTAATCCATCAATAAGAGCAAATGGCCAGTGGCAGTAACTTCCCTTCTGATTTGGGGAGGGTGCCAGAAGAGCACTGCCGCCTGAGTGGAAGGAAAAGGCACACAAAGAGGAGGCAAGGAAGGATTCCACTGAAGACTGAGATCTTTTAGCCCTGGGTTAAACTCATTTGCTTCTTGAGTGAAGCCCAGTCCTAGCTCCATGTTGGTCCAGGAGGTTTGATCCAGGAGGTAGAACTCATCTGTGTGCAGCACTGCATTACAGGATGCATGACCCCAGTGCTCACTGGGATTATTATACTTGCTACTGAACGCCCTTCCTCCCTCCCTCCTTCCCTCCTTCCCTTCCTTCCCTTCCCTCCCTTCCTTCCCGTTCTTCCTTCCCTTCCTCCCTCCCTCCCCTTCCTTCCTTTTCCTTCCTTCCTTCCTTCCTTCCTTCCTTCCTTCCTTCCTTCCTTCCTTCCTTCCTTCCTTCCTTTTCCTTCCTTCCTTCCTTCCTTCCTTCCTTCCTTCCTTCCTTCCTTCCTTCCTTCCTTCCTTCCTTCCTTCCTCCATCCCTCCTTCCTTCCCTTGACTATCAGTCCCTTCCTATTTTCTTTCTAACCTTTAAACCTTAAATGTTTCCCTCCATTCATCGTTTCTTCATCCATCCACTGTTAACTGTTTATAGTGACATACCAGGTCCTGGGCTGGGCCCCCAAGCCTGCAAGAGGCTATAATATGCTGCTTTCAATCAAGAACACCAGTGTTTATTGAGGAAGACAGAATTGAGATCAAATGGCACTCAGGGTGATAAATGCTATGCAGAAGAGGAGATGTATGCAAGTCGGGGGCTTCTTTATAAATCATTTGGTGAATTAAGAGATTACTGAAATCTGGACATCGTAATGGCTTTGTATTCTACCTGTCTTCTATCCTCCAAGTAATAATTCAGTTCCGTATTTCATCTTTACCAAGATGATACAGAGTGTTTGGGCTTTGCGATTTCCTTCTGACAAGTGACAGATGGAGGCTGGCTGTCCAAACTGACTGGCCCACACATTCCTATGGCCAGCAGCACAGCATGAATGAGTTAATACTGGGGACAAACCTGTGCAAAGGACCCGCCTACTACTAACTGATCTGTGAGTGAACTGATCCATGGTCCATTAACACATTGATCTGCTCAGCAGACAGGATGTGGGCTACCACTGATCACACCCCGGGAGGGCTCAGGCCCACTCAAAACTTTCTCACCTATTGAGGCTTAATCCTAGCAAAAATAAAGAGTGCCAGGGAAGCATCTAAGTGCTCAAGTAACCTCTCTTTCAAGCTGCCATTTAAAAAAAAATTATACTTTAAGTTCTGGGGTACATGAGCAGAATGTGCAGGTTTGTTGCATAGGTATACACGTGCCATGGTGGTTGGCTGCATCTAACACCTCATCATCTACATTAGGTATTTCTCCTAATGCTATCCCTCCCCTATCCCCCCATCCCTGACAGGCCCCAGTGTGTGATGTTCCCCTCCCTGTGTCCATGTGTTCTCATTGTTCAACTTCCACTTATGAGTGAGAACAGGCAGTGTTTGGTTGTCTGTTCTTGCGTTGGTTTGCTGAGAATGATAGTTTCCATGTCCCTGCAAAGGACATGAACTCATCTTTTTTTATGGCTGCATAGTATTCTATGGTGTATATGTGCCACATTTTCTTTATCTAGACTATCATTGATGGACATTTGGGTTGGCTCCAAGTCTTTGCTATTGTGAGCAGTGCCACAATAAATATACGTGTGCATGTGTTTTTAGACTAGAATGATTTACAATCCTTTGGATATATACCCAGTAATGGGATTGCTGGGTCAAATGGTATTTCTATTTCTAGATCCTTGTGGAATCGCCACACTGTCTTCCACAATGGTTGAACTAATTTACATTCCTACCAACAGCGTTAAAGTGTTCCTGTTTCTCCACATCCTCTCCAGCATCAGTTGTCTTCTGACTTTTTAATGATTGCCATTCTAACTGGTGTAAGATGCTATTTTCTTATACAGTGAAGGATGGACAAAGTAGTAGTTTATAACTACTTTGAGTCTGTGAACGTTCTTAGCCAGTCTCTGCAATAGATAGGTTTTGGAAGTCCACATAGGTCTCACTAAAAAATGGACAGGTATCTCCATTTCCTCCAGCAGCCTCACACCTTCTGGACATTGTTTATTGGACCTGGGGCTGCCCCCTAACTCTAACGGGCCAGTTAGATTTTCACCCCCAGGAATTTGGCATTAATACCTAACATGCTGATTGATAGCCAAGGAAGGCTGTGAAACAGAGATTTGGGCTTTCATATGTGTTCATATATTTAACACAGCAGGCACATGCCTTTTGCAGAGTTATAGGAATGAGAGGCCCTACAGAGGAAGAGAGAAGAGTTAAGGCCTGAGGGAGGCAGGAGAGGGGCTGAGGTTCCACTGAGCTCACTGGGACTTTCTTGTTTCTAATTCTAACTTCTGAAAAGGCCTCGGGTGCCTCTCTGCCCTTCGATACCATGGGACTCACCTCATTCTGGAAAGAAACAAAGAGAATAAAACCAAACACAAATTTTTACTTTAGGTAGCTGAATGGGTCTCTGTCACTCTCCACCTGACTAATTATCCAAAGGGAGAATTGTTAAACTGTGAGTTATTGTTGCTATTGCTGACCTTCACTGCTGAATTTCTTTGGGCAATCCTTTAAAAAAGATGATTGTGACAATAATGGCAGAGGAATGGTATCTTCAAGTCCATCTGTTTGGCTCTGTGACCCTAGCACATAATAGGGCCATCTGGAGAGAATGAGGAACTAGATGAAATGGAACAGGCTTGCCCCCAGGAAAATTAACGTAAGTGTCTGAAACAACTGCCCAGAGGAAAGGAACCAGCCATCAGGGGAAGCAGGAATGCCCCCATGGTGAGGATTTTCAGAAATGTGATCGTCATTTGCTTGCTTGGGATAGCTGGAAGCATTCCAAAGACGAGGTGACCTTTGGTTGTTCCTCTTCTCGGGGCCCTTGAGTCTGCACTGCAAGCCCCATGGCTGTCTTTTATGCTGAGTGGCTGGGTTCCTGCATCCCAGGACTTTGTCTGGCCAGCTTTGTGGGCATGTTTCCTGCTTCTGGGATCTATTTTTACTACACCTTTTACCAATGGACATTTGAAAAGCCCCATGCCTCCATCTCCTGGATTCTGGTACTGTAGCCAGCTCCTCATGGTGCTATGAAGGTGGTGGGAGAAATAAATCATTCAGAGAAAATTCAGAGTGAAACCAAATAGGAAGCTGGAAAAAGTGAAATTTTACAATGTATTTCCCTGTCCTTCACTTGTCTCTATTTTCCTGGCCAGGATTCATCCTCAGAGACTATTTTTACCCTGTTCCTGACCCAGCGAAACCTTGAGGTTCTGCAAATCTTACCAGATTTAGATTCCATTTGTGTTTTCTCTATAACCTCTTATTTCTGGGAAAGAGAGGCCATTAGAAGGGACTGTGTTTAGCTTGTGCTCATTTCTCTCCTCTTACACTGAGTGAACCTCGGTCTCTTTTTTGAAAGACCACATGGAGAGCCTCAAACAACTCCACCAGTGAAGAAAAGTTTTACAAACAGAAGAAACCAAGGACAATGAAACCTCTTCTCCCAGTGAATTTGGGAGCAGAGCACTCCGCATTTTATCTGTTCTTGAAGGCCCTAACCTTGGGGACTTCAGAACTGCATGAGAGGGAAGCTCAGAGTGAACTGGATCTTCTCACTGCAGCCTCCAGGGTGGTCTGAAACAGCCAGCTCTGCCCCTAAGCAGATGTGCATGCCTGCTGCCATCCTCGGGAGGGAGAGGCCAGTGTGGCACACTCCTAGAGTGCTGAAGAAAAGACGTGTCCACGCAGAATTTTCCCACACTCAGCACACGGGGCAAGGAGAAACCAAGAGGCCAAGCTTGAGCCTGGCGGAAATCACAAGACCTGGGCTGCAGCTGTGGGAAGGGTGGCTGCCACTCTTGCCAGTCTGCGTTTCTTACATCTGGAATATTCCAAGTGCTCAAGCCAGTTAGCAGAGGAGTTTTAGATGGGCTTGAGAGGAAGAAGAGAAGAAAGATCTGTTCTAAGGAAGATAATTCCCTTGCTTCCACTTCACACATATGGTCTGTTGAAAATTCTCCCCCTCTCACTCTCTCTCAGCATCAGAGCAGAACATGCTGCCTTGTCTGAACTGAGAATGAGACCTGGGGTCTATTTTTGGTTCTGCCAACTGACTCCTGGTTGACCTCAGTCACTTCCTCTCTTAGAGCTTCAAAGTTCCCCTCTCTAAAAAGAACCTTAGAATATTCTTACAACCAGAAATAGAGCTCAAGAGCATAGAATATGTAATAGACACAACTCTTAATCTCTACAGTCTAAGCCCACATGGACTGCATTCAGTGATGGGCAGATAGGGTACAAGAATATTCCCTGGTCATCTTCATCCTGGCAAAGATGCAGTCAAGTAGCAGTTTCCTCCTCTCACTTTCTCTGATTTCACCAAAGCCTGAGGATAAACTCCATCTAGTTCCATCCAAAGTTGTTAATGGTGATCCTGGGAGGAGAGAGGTGAAGCTGTGCCAATGTGGAAATAAATTTCAGCTTCAGAAAAAGTACCATCTACATGAAATCTAAAGCACTGGCCAGCCTTTGTTGAGTGCAACTATGGCAATAGCATGTCAGGATTAGGAGAGAAAGGTCTGGAGCTGAGGTGTTCTCAGGTCTTGACATGATTTGGATTGAGGTAAAATATTTATTAACTTTTCATATTATGTATGCATGTTAACACTTCTGTGGTGACCACTAAAATGTAGGAATAAGGTAGATAGCTTCCAATCCAATAATGAAGAGGAAACACTAAATGCAAAAGGAAGCAAGAAAAGAGTAAAAAAATAAAAAGGAGTACAAATTGAAAACACAAAATAAGCTGAAAGAAATAAATGACAATATGTCGTTACTTGAAAGAAGTTTCAATAGGCCAAATTCTGTAGTTGAGATTGAACTAGATTTGCAGAGTGGATTTTAAAGACAAAGCAAGTGATGTACTTTTAACAACAGACATAGAACACAAGTTATCGGAAGGATTAAAAGTGAAACTGTGGGAAAAGATATCATAGCCAAATAGAGACTAAAATAATAATTAAAAAAAAATAAACAAAGAAACAAAAACAGGTGCAATATATTCCCATGAAACAAAAGATACTCTCAGGTAAAGGATATTATGAAAAAATAAGAGAGTCATTACAGCCTCATCAGAAAAATATAATTATTCCAAGCTTTTAAGCTAAGAAATAGCCTCATAATATAGAAACAGAAAAGGACACACAAGTCTAGATGGAAATATAGGTAAAGGTACTATCATACACTTAAATAGGTATCCCATGTTCATAGATCAAATAACTTGATATTTTAAAGATGTTAATTTTTCAAATTGATTTAGAAATTCTCTGCAATCCCAATAAGACTCTCTCTTTTTAAAGAATTTGGCAAGATAATTTTAATATTTGTATTAGGTGCTCCAAGAGTTAAGAATAGCTAAGGAAATCTTAAGCAAAAATGTGGGGCTATATGCCTTAACAGCCCACAAGAAATATGAATAACATAATGATTGGTATTGGAATTAGACAAACTGATCAGTGGAACAGAATAGAGACCCCAGAAACACACTTATACCTATATGGTATAACTAATTTGTTATCCACATCGGAAAAAAATGAAAATTAAACCTTTCCTCAGTCCATTTCTCTAAAATAAAATTATTACAGATAAAACGGTAAACTACCAAGCATTTGCTTTAGAAGAAAATCTACCCTCCAACTCAGATTTTTAAAACTGATAATAAAAATAATAGCAAAATGGACAAAAGGCTTGAATAGACACAAAAAAAGAACATAAATTACTTATTTTTTTAAATTTTACTTTATGTTCTGGGGATACATGTCCAGAATGTGCAGGTTTGTTACGTAGGAATACATGTGCCATGGTGGTTTGCTGCACCTATCAACCCATCATCTAGGTTTTAAGCCCCACATACATTAAGTATTTGTCCTAATGCTCTCCCTCCCCCTGCTCTCTACCCCACAGCAGGCCCCAGTGTGTGGTGTTCCCCTTCCTGTGTCCAGGTGTTCTCAGTTGTCAACATCCATTGTCTGGTTTTCTGTTCCTGTGTTAGTTTGATGAGAAGGATGGCTTTTAGCTTCATCCAAGTCCCCGTAAAGGACATGAACTCATTCTTTTTAATGGCTGCATAGTATTCCATGGTGTATATGGGCCACATTTTCTTTATCCAGTGTGTCATCATTGGGGATTTGGGTTGGTTCCAAATCTTTGCTATTGTAAATAGTGCTGTAGTAAACATATGGTGTATATTTCTTTATAGTAGAATAATTTATAATCCTTTGGTATCTACCCAGTAATGGGATTGCTGAATCAAATGGTATTTCTGGTTCTAGATCCTTGAGGAGTCACCACACTGTCTTCCACAGTGATAGAACTAATTTACACTACCACCAACAGTGTAAAAGTGGTCCTATTTCTCCACAGTCTTTCCAGTATCTGTTGTTTCCTGACTTTAATAATCACCATTCTAACTGGTGTGAGATGGCATCTCATTGTGGTTTTGATTTGCATTTCTCTAATGATCAGTGATGATGAACTTTTTTTCATTTGTTTGCTGGCTGCATGTCTTCTTTTGAGAAGTGTCTGTTCATGTCCTTCACCCGCTTTTTAATGGGGTTGTTTGCTTTCTTCCTGTAAATTTGTTTAAGTTCCTTGTAGATTCTGGATATTATAGCTTTGTCAGATGGGTCGCTTGCAAAAATGTTCTCCTATTCTGTAGGTTGCCTATTCACTCTGATGATAATTTCTTTTGCTGTGCAGAAGCTCTTTAATTTGATTAGGTCCTGTTTGTCAATTTTGGCTTTTGTTGAAATTGCTTTTGGTGTTTTAGTCATGAAGTCTTTGCCCATGCCTATGTCCTGAATGATATTGCCTGAATTTTCTTCTAGGGTTTTTATGGTTTTGTGTTTTACATTTAAGTCTTTTATCCATCTTGAGTTAATTTTTGTATCAGGTGTAAGGAAGGGGTCCAGGAGAAACATAAATGATTCATAAGCACATAAAAAGATGTTCAATCTCATTCATAATTAGAGAAATGCAAATTAAAACTGTATTAGAGTATATCACCAAATTAGTAAAAATTAAAATATTGAAGAATATTATTTCTAGTAGCACTCTTCATAATAACAAAAGCTTTAAGAACCAGAAGATCCACTGGAAGGTGAATATTTTAAAAAATTGTGATGTATGCTTTCAGTGGGAGGCTACAAAGTAGGTGAAGTGAGCTGACTCTATGCTATACATCAATACAGATGAATGTCAGAAACTTAGTCCTGAGTGGAAAAAGCAAATCACAAAAGACTATGAAAGGTATCCTTCCATTAGCTGGGTGTGGTGAAGTGTGCCTGTAGTCCCAGCTACTCAGGAGGCTGAAGCAGGAGAATTGCTAGAACCTGGGAGCCGAATGTTGCAGTGAGCCGAGATCATGCCACTATAGTCTGAAAAGTTATACTTCTATTCCTATGAAGTCCAAAGATATAAAAGCCAAAAATTATCTAATGGATGTTGAAAAAATAACATATTTTTATATAATAAATAACATTATCTAATAGATGTTGGAAAAATAATAATAATTTTCTGAAGAACAGAAGGAAATAAACCTAAAATTCAGGATAATGATTTTCTGTGAGTAGGTACAGAAGGGAATGAGATTAGAGTCACCCACAGGGCCTCAAAGTAAGGATGATGAGTATTAAAGAAATTATAGTGACATGAACAATTTTTGAACTTCAAACATACAATTCTATATCATCATTTAAAAAATGCACAGTGTTACATCATATGGATACATCATTTTTGACTTAATTATTTCCCTGTTGATACAAATTTAAGAGTTTTCTTTCTCAATTTTGGCTATTCTCATGCAACAAAATTTTAAGGCATCTTAATAATTAAAAAAATAAAAGAAAGAAAGTGTATTTCTTTAACAAAACAAGCAAACACATGTAAACATTTGATGCTAAGGACATTGGGGTGGTCAAAGATTAGCCCAGAAAGTGGGCAGCTAAACTAATACGCAAGAGAAAAGGAGAGGGAAAGAACTGGAAGGCAGAGGGTGAGATAGCAGAGGGGTGAGTAGTCATTCTGTGAGGCTGAATTTTCTTCCAGAATTCAAGCTGATTATAAAACACCCAAGACTTTCCGTGTGCCCCTTACCCCCTAGTAGTGGGTCCTTCGGTTTTGCTAAAACTTCTGTTACTACCCAGTTGCTGCCCAGATGTAAATTTCTCTTACATGGAATTCTGTTATAAGCAATTTAGTATGTTTTTAGTTTTTCCCTGAAAAACTCAGGAGTTGCATTTTCTGTATGGTTATTGAGCATAATTAGACAAGGCAGGAGCCAGGGATTAGATGTACAAATAAAAAGATGAGAAAGGAAGAGGACATGTGAAATTTTTTTTTCAATCCATTTCTGCAAGGAGGGCAAGGGTGAGTTGATTGGAGCATAAAGACCATCCTGCCCCTATGATGCTTAATGAACATTTATTTGTTGATTAATTTGTGACCATCTAGTAAGGAAAAAAATTATTTGATTGAGAACTATTTGGAAATGCGTTTCTTTATTAGTGATAACTGTTATTTTTTTGATGTGTCTTTGAAAAGATGGCCCAAGATGACATTTAAATAGAGATGTTGCCACATGTAATGGGTCACAGAAGCTACAAGCACAATATTCCAGTAATTTAATAACAGTTTAGGAATAAGATTTCCATTATACATGCATGAAATTAGAGCATACTATTTTACTGCTTTCTATCAAGGAGACCTCTAAATTCCCAATTTAAAATGGATACATTTCTAGAGTGTGAATTAGTTAAAGTGGGTATCTGAGTAAGAGGATAAATTGGGCTGGAGACTTAGCCATTGTCGTAATGTGCAAATCTGATGGCTCCCGAAAGGTTATTAAAAATTCTGGGCTAATGTTCTGGAAAGAATGAATTTGCTATTATAGAAATATTCCTGCATCATGGTACCTCTGCAGTTGAAGGACCCTCTCTAAATTTAGCATATGTTCTAGGAAGGAGATAAATTGAATTAATAAGAAGTATTTATTAGAGAAGAAATACATAGATTTTTGCCAATTAATGAGAGATCAATCAGCCCAACCTAAGAGGGTCAGGAGCTCTGGCAGGAGTGGGGTTTTAAGATATGGAGCCTGACGGGCAATATTCCTGGGGAGGTGGGGCCCATTCATGAGCTGTATAAATTTAGAAGCACAGAGTAAATGAAGTGTAAAAGAGAGTAATTGAGCCATTGTAAAATCAGATTAGAAAAACGTATCATCTCTTGCCTCACCTTCCCTTTCTCTTTCTTTTCTTCCTCCTCTCCCAATCACTTTACTTATATAATCTTCCACAGTGACTATTAAAGCCGTTTTATATGTAATGATAAGCAGCTGCTACGTATTAACATTTGACATCATTTGTCACTATCTGGACAGCAGCAATGTATTTTTTTCTGTCTAAAAGTTTTCTTTTTTCTTTTTTTTTAGTTTTAGACAGAAAGAAAATACTAAAAGTGTTGTTTAGACATTCTGAAAATGTATTAAATCTTCTACTTCATTTTGTAAAAAGTTAAATTTCACAAGGTGACATTAAAGAAATAAGATTCTCCTTTCCCCAACATCACTACTACATTTTTCACAAGTTATTTCTGGACTTTATTGGAATTGAGTAATAACTCATTTTTCCTTGTATTTAAACAAGTATATTGCATTCAAAATATTGGTTTCCTGTTAATATGTTACATATAAAGCAAAGGAAGTTTGCCCAAGATAGTCTTCAACTGATTTTCCAATGTAAATGTATTTTTATTCTATGATTGTTGATTAGCTTGTTGATAATGACAAGTGGATAATTATGGATTATCCATAATTATGGATAATTATGATAATATTGATTCCTGGAGTTGTTTGAACCAGAATGAGCCTCAGGTGTTACCTGGTCACATCACTGTGATCTGAACAGCCTCTGTGTCTGTGTGTTCAGCAGAAGCTGTTAGCAGCAGCTTTTCAGGTGCCACAGATGTGCTGGGGACACTTGAGGAAGGAGCGTTGCCTGATCCGACTTCACAGTAAATCTCCATCTAGGAAGGCATGACCCGGGCTATAGAAGTGAGAATATTTTCTACTCACCAAATTTGTGCTAGGCACTGTGGGAATAGTTATTTATGCATCACTGAAATCTCATCATACCTCTACAAGGCACATATCATAATCCCCATTTTGCAGATGGGTAAAACTGAGGCTCAGAACAGCTGGTAGTTTGTGAAGTTAAGACTTGACTGCCATGTCTGTTATGAATTTACTTTCCCTTTCCGATTATAAACTCTCTCCTCATATCCACAGCCCAGTGGAAGGTACTACAACTGTCTCCTTGTTTGTACATCCGGTAATAGGGATGGGTTCTTACTGAAACAGACACCTCCAGTGCTGCTTCTGTGCCTGACACTCACTGCTTCTCTACCGGGGATTAGGCTCTGGGGTTAGGAGCATGGAGTCCACAGTGAGATTGCCTGTATTTGAATCCTGGCTCTTCTTACTTGCTGTGTGTCCCTGGGCAAATTATTTAGCTTCTCAATTTTCTCATCTGTAAAATGGGGATAAATAACAGTACCCTTCATAAGATTGCTTAGAGAATTGAATGATTTCATATTACCGAAGTACACAGAAATATGCTTGGTACAAAGGCAGTATAAAGTGTGATTAAACAGTTGTGTAGAGTGATTAGAATGATACCTGGCACATGTCAAGCACTTAATTAAATAGATTGTTCTGTAAGAACTTAATGGGTTTACTCTGCACACCTATGCTTGTTTTCTCTGTCTCTGAAGACAAATGTTTAAACTTTACTCTGCAGGAGGAGAAGAGTAAGTTTCAGAAAGCCCCTTCGGGACCCCATCGTCCTTCCAAGATGGAGCTGCTTAGATCTCCTCCCCCACCCTTTCTTTACAAGCCCAGGATTTTGGTGAACACGATGTGTGAGAGTTCAAGAGCAGGACCTAGAGCCTCCTCCTGGATCTAGAGCCTCCTTCTGGATCTAGACTCAGGATAGGCACTCAATACGTGTTGACTGGATGAGCAAACAAAGATTGGGTCCTATTCCAGGATGGTGGCTAATTCTGTCCTTGGCACTCAGAGGCTCCACTTGGACCCCCTTTGTGGGAGCATCGGCATGAGGGTTCCATGGGTTGATCTTGTCTCCGTGGCCCCACACGGTGAAGAGGGCTGCCGTTCCTCAGCGTCCACGGGGTTTTGGCCAGAGGAGAACTCCTGCCTTACTGCTGAGGGGCTAGCTGGATCTTCCTGCCCACTTCCTCCTAAGCAAACTGCAATTAAGATGCGACCTATTCCCACTGTAAGGGATGGAGTTAGTCAAGAGCAGAGAGCTGAGAGGGCTGGGCTGAATGTCCCTTTCCTTCCTACCTGCTGGAGAAGCTCTGTGTTGAATACAATGAAATCCCAGAAGTATATTGAAACAGCAGAAAATTTAATGCAAAGCTAATTCTGCATCACCTTTTTTTTAAATTTCGAAATCCTGTAATATATCTCTGTAGTAAATTAAATAATAGACAGTGACATTCAGACAAAATTCTTCAAAGAAACCTGCTTCCCTGATCTCCTTACTCTTACTGAAATAATCGAAAAAAGGTTGATTAGAAAAAAATGTGTCTAAAAGTTTTCATTAAGTATGACATCAGGGCACTCCATGCAGACTGGGTTTCTGGTGATGGCTTACCAGATGTGGATCGTGATAGATGACCGTAACTCAGGGGTTCTTACGATTATGTGTATAAAAATAACTAGTGTGTCTGACATTAGCCCTCACTCCCCCTCTGCTGGTGAAGCTCTCAGCTGAGTGCAGTGGAGGGAATGATATTGGCCCTATCTTTTGTCAGTGTCTGGAGTTCTCAGGTCTTCATCATTGTTGAGTCCCCTTGGAGCACCCCTACTCCTGCTCCATACCTTGTCCATGACAAGGGGTCTCTTTCTTGCCTGGAGTTTTTCTCCCCAACTGAAAAGATTCTCAGCCTTTCCCTACAGCTCATTGGCACTCATATCTTAAGGACAGTCACCCTCTGAATGTAAGGGAGAGTCTTTCCTCTGGCTTAGTCTTTCTAGAATGTTCTGCATTGTTACCTGGACATGAGTTTCCCTCTCCGATCTGAAGACTACTCTGGATTTAGGGTGAGGGGAACCAGAGTTTTCTAGGGTATAAACAATAAATTATCCCCCATTGTGAATGCGGTTCTCTCTCCCACATTGACTGTGTCCAGCTGGTGAAGACCCCATCCCTCCCACCCCACAGCTGCACACATTTGAGGTTTTACTGTTTAACCATTTCACACCCATGAGCTACACTGGTGCAATTAGACCACACCTCACTAAATGAATGAAAGGAGAAATTTTTAGTAACACCTAAGGATCTGTTCCATGGTGCATGGTTAGAAACAGGGATATGGATCTCTCCTGATTTAAGTAACTTATTTAGACACAGTTCTAAATAATTAGAATTAACTTCTAAAATAATTCAAGGTTTACAGGCACAAAGGCTAGTCATTTATACACACTGTGCCCATTCTCAGACGTGGATTCTGAACAAGTCTATAGCTTACGACAGTTCACAGAAAGGGCTCCTTACTAGCACAGACAGCACCGTGGAAATGCTTCTCTTACTTAACTCAGAGTTCATTTTTAGCGCACACAGACGGCCCAGCTCGTTATACATTTATTACTCTGTAATGCACTTGGCAACACACACGGTGCCCATAGCTGTCCATACCAGGGAGCTCACACTGCTTCAACCAGATCTGTCTCATCCCCTCAGCAGCCCCATTAAGTCAAAGAATAAATTATTAATAAAGCTGACTGAAATCAAAGCCCAAATGATGCAAAGAAAATTAACCAACATGAACTGGAGAAACAGAAGTACATAAGAGAGCAGAGAGAAGCTTGTTATCCTCCCCTCCCAGAAATGTGTCTTAAAAGTTATCATTAGGTGTTGCAATGTGGCATCCCATGAGGAGTGAATTACTGAAGAAGTGGACTTATTTAAGAAGGGAGCTTAGGGAATTTGCTAAATAATTATTATGTAGGAAATAGCATGAGCAGACCATGATACTCAGGCAAAGTAAAGTATGTGTAAAGAATACTGCTTTCCTGGTCTTCATGCTCTTGTTAAAATAACAAAAGAAAGCTTGATCCAAAAGCTTTTCAATTTGGTCAAATAAAACCAAGGAGTCCAAATTTAGAGAATCTCTTTCCAAGGATGAATGGTAGATGTGGGATTCCTTGGGATCCTGCATCTTACAGCAGCCCGGGAAATCCCTGCTCTACAGCAATAGCAGGTGCCCATGGTCATTCCCAGGAGAATGCAGGGCGTGGCCTCCCAGAGCCTCTTAATAATGAGACCTCTGTCTGACTTTGGACGTCAGCCTGTTGCCTGGTTGAGACTTCTAGGAGGCTTTGTACAATGAAGAGCTCAAACCTAATGGTGAGTTTTGGTGCCTTCTCACTAGGTGAGAATGAAGAAGAAACACTCACCTTCAAGAGGCAACACTCACCAGTGATTATTTGATTTCATCTGCTGGGCCAGCAGGTGTCCCAGGCTAAGCCAGTTGGGCCCTTCCCTGGAATTTACTGGGTGCTTCTGGCAGAGGGCTAATCATTGCCCTGAATAATGGAGCTGCAGGGCTTCAGGCCTGAGATGCCCTGTTTTCTTCAGCAGAGCAAAATTTTGGCCATTGGGGGGGAAAAAAAACAGTCTGAACTCCTGTAGTTAAGAGAGAAACAGAGAAGGAGGCAGAGAGTTTTCCCTCTTAGGCCTCCTCCACCCTCGTCAGTCTTCATCCTGGCCTTTAAATCTGTCAACTATCCAAACATCTTGTAAATAAATCATCACATGTTGTTCATGCCTATTTGAATTGAGTTTCTGTATCTGGCAACTGATGTCACCTTAAAAATGTGATAAAAGAAAAAAACGGAAAACACACAAAAACAAAATAGACAAACAAATCTAAGACATGAATCTTTGAAGAACTAAATGACATAGACAAATCCTGGAAATGAATATAGAAGTAAAGTGCACATCAGGAAGTTTTCAAAATTCCTGGAATTTTGAGCCAATATAAGAAGTCTTAAAGGAAACAACAGATATGAAACATAAAATAAGAGACTTCTACTAAACAAATGTAATATACTTAATAGAAATAAAATTCAAAGAAAACAAACTGAGAAATGGTTTATGTATGACAGAAATTTAATAGGTATTCTCACTGAAAAAATGGTAAGACAAAAAATCTGCACCCCAATAGAAAGTTGGGCATAGTTAATGAATGGAGAGTTTACACAAATTGATTGCACATGTTAAGTTTGAAAGCTGAAAAACAAGACAAAATGCAGGTACAAATTAATACCACCTTTTAACCAAATAAGGCAAGAGCAGTGATAATGGAAGATTCATGCTGCTATCGGTATATCGATGGTTTTGTTTTGTTTTTGGTGGCAGGATATATTGACATAACTTTTTTGGAAAACAATTAAAAATTCTCAGCAAGTTTTCTAAAAATCTGAATATCTCTCATCCAGGTAGCCTTATTATTTGTAGCATATCATAAAATATAAATTAAAAAAGATTATAAGGACTGAAGAACTATACTGGGGGACTTTTGGTTGTCAAGAATGGAGACTGAATTTCAATAAACTTAGGCAAAAAAGGACTCTATTTCTTCAAATAACTGTGACAGCCAGGGTACAAATAGCCTTGTAGCTCTGGATGAAACTTCAGACAGGCTGCTGGGGTCTGTCCCTCGGTGTTACTTTCCTGTTGATGCATAACAACTTATCATTAAATTAGTGGCTTCAAACAATTCCCAGTTATCACCTCACAATTCTGTGGGTAGAAGGCTGGTCACAGCAGGACTAGGCTTTCTGCTCAGAGTTTCCTGAGGCTGAAATTGAGATGCTGGCTGTGCTGAGTCCTCATCTGGAAGCTCTGGGAAAGAACAACCTTCTCAGGTCATTTGGGTTATTGGCAGATTCAGTTCCTCTGGGTTGTAAGGCTGAGCCCGTTTTTTTTTTTTTTTTTTTTGCTGGCCCTCAGCAGGGACTGCTGTGTGCTCCCACTGCTGCCCACATTCCTTGCCGGGCGGTCCCCTCCATGTTCAAAGCCAGTCACGGAGAATCACCCTCATGTCTTATCTCTCATGCTTTGAGTGTTTCACTTTCCATCTTTGACTTCTAGAGATGGATGAAAAGGGCTCTTGTTGGACAAGATAACATCTCTCTTGATTAACTCAAAGTCGACTGGTTACTAACCTTAATTCCATCTGCAAACCCCATTTGCCATGAACCATAACATAAGAGCAGCAGTGGCTATCTCAACACATTCAACAGATTCTGCTCACACCCAAGGGGAGGAGATTATACAAGGGTGAGGGTCACCGGGATAACTCTATGGACTGGGTGATTGATGCACCCCTATGTGCCATGTGGTCAAAAAGAGGTAAAATTAAGAGTTAACATCACTACTTTATGAAAATGCAAATTGAACATGTGCCATGTGGTCAAGAAGAGGTAAAATTAAAAGTTAACATCGCTACTGTATGAAAATGCAAATTAAACATCATATAATTTAATATCTATGACATGAGTAAAAATTTTTAAATTTAATAAAACCTTAAACTTGTCTAAACAATATGGGAAATGTATCAGCTCCAATTTTAAAAGTTGAGAGCAGATGCCAGGGGCAGGATCAGCTGAATGGATCGGCAGTGAAATGAATGGCTCAGTTTCTCTCTACTTTTGTGATCTGCCTTCTACAGTGCCAGCCTGGTGGACTGCACTTGGTGGACCTTGGATCATCGTAGCCCTCACATCCAGACCTTGTATTCTCATGTCTTACCATGCAGAGAAACGGATGTTTATGCTTAAAGTTCTCCCACAAGACAAAGCTTCATTTTCTCCAAGGCCCCAGCAAATATCTTTTGCTCTGATTGGATTCTAGTTCTGTCCAGACCAAGATAGTATGACACCAGGATGGGCATCAGCCCTCACTGCCACTCCTAAGCTGGTAGTGGAGTCATCTCAGCTCAGAGTTTTCTGAAAGAAATTCCAGCAGAGATGAAGGCCGAACAGTACATGAAGATGCCAAGTAGAGGAACCCAGAATGAGTAGGACAGAAAAAAGCTACACAATTTTATGTAAAGCCTAACACGGGAGGATTGCAAGCATCTTAACAGGCAGTGAGAATCCTGGGATGGGATGCCAGGCAGTGCAGACTCACATCTCACACAGACAAATCCTGCTCTGGCTTAGCCTCCTTCAAACCTTGCCTGTCGCCTGTGAAGTATGTGCTCCTGTCCTTTCCTGCATTTCAAATGAGGAAAGAAGGCTGGTCCCTGTCTGTACCCAGAAGTATTGCTCATGGCAGCTGCTTGTTCATGGCTCCTGAGTCTCCCTGCACCTGCTATGTGTGTTTGCACAGCTCTAAGCCACACTTGCCCCACGGAACAGCCCTCCTAACTGTCTTTCCAGTAGGTGGGAATTTCACTTCCTTATTTCCAGGCATAAATTATTGCAGATGCAAAATTGTGACCTTGTTTTAGACACAAGTGTTAAAAATGTAACTCTTAGATATTCAACAATACTTTTTATCCTCCTCTTAGAGCAGGAGGTGGCCTGAACTCAACTTGCTGGCCAAGTTGAGGCCTTTGGCTTAGCAGAGCGTGAGTTTCGAGAGAGAGATGGAAGGAGATCAGTCTCCGGAGCATATCATGAAGGTGGCATCTGCTGCTGTTCCCCCTTTTATTTTATTTCTTAAGACTAACTATCATCTAAGATACCAGACCCTGTGGGACACTGGAAGGGCCAATCCCCGACCATCCATCTTGCTAGGTAGCGGACATACAGGGTTACCTGGCACACCTCTGCCAGACGGGGCTGCTACATAATTTGTAGGGTTCAGTGCAAACTGAAATTAGGGGACTCCTTGTTCAAATAGCAGGAAAAACAGTTTTTCCTCCTTTCCAGGTCTCTCTCTTAAGTTGTCATGGTGTTTTTGACTTGCTATTTAATGTCACATCCCTTGGACACAGGAATACTCATGGGGAGACTGCAGACACTCACAGGTACCGAGGGGTCTCTTCACAACTGTGGAGACCCAAGTATTCCCATGCACATGCTCAGGTCCCCTCCCAGCAGATGGCAGTGGTTGCTGAGGGGGGTGCTGGGGCAGGTGGCTGAGAATCCATCCCCAGGAGGGGGAGGTGGCTGGAAGGGAGCCCCACATGAGCAGAGACTCTGAGTCCCCAGTGCGTCCTCCATTGCTTCATCAGTCTTCATGGACAAAACACAAATTCAAGGTAAATTTATTCACACTTTCAAGACTGCAACCACGGAGCATTAACTACAAAACCCTGAGAGACTGCACTGCTCACAGGCCCATAAAGCTGTTCCTGCCACCAGGCTTAGTGCGTGGCTAGGGAAAAGAAAACAACCAAAAACACAGTGACTTGGATTTATCAACATTTGTAGGTTCATATGTCTGGTCTTTATGAGTTATGTGATCTTGAGTGTGTGGTGTAACCTCTTCGAACCTCAGTTTCCTCATCTGAGCATTGTGGCTAATCGCTGCCCATGTAACAGCACTGTGAGAATGGAGAAGTCACAGAGTGTAGAGGCCTCATAAACTGGGGGCACTGCCTTGGGAGGGGTGCCTACCTTGGACAATTGATTGGCAGCTGCAAGGGCATACTGGCCTCTCCAGTCTTGCTGTCAGGAAGGCTGAATGTGGTCAGCTGAGGTGCTCACTGCAGCCTCAGGCCGGCCTAAAGGTGGTGGCTGCAGAGTCTACCTCTGGCCTCAGCTGGCTACCTCTGATCTAGATATTCCTTCTTTAACTGCTCTGCAACCAGGTAGCTGAGGTAAACCCGGGTGTTTCTGACTTCAAGCTGAGGAGCATCCCCTGAGTGCCTCCTGCGGCCAGACTCTTTGCTGGCTCCAGACATGGGGGGCAGACATTGCTCTGTCCTCTGGGGGCTCAGACCACAGGCTGTGGCAGTGCAGTGCAGGGACCTGTGAGCCAGAGGAAAGTCAGGAAGAGGCTAGAGGGTAAAGTGTGCATTTCAGGCCCTGGGCTGAGTCTTAAACAAATAAGGGGGTAGGCAGGTACAAAAGGAAAGAGGGGTTCTGGATGAAAGAAGAGACTGCAGGGGCACAGGAGTTGGGGAGAAGCAACTCTCAGTCATGGTTCCAACTAGGTGGCCTTTTCTTCCTTTTTCCATAGAGAACCATCCTGGCTTCTGACATGACAGGTGGCAGCTGAAAACACATCTCTGTTTTGCTTACAACCCGCCATCGTGAGGCGGGAGGGTGTTCATAATAAGAAACAGTCTCTTCCTTTCTACACACCAGCTGAGCCAGAACTCCATCATGCAGCAGTGGGGCGTCGCTACTGGAATGAGTGCTCGTGAAGGAAGGGAAAGACTGAAGATCAGACCACACGTGGTTCACAGTAAATGGTGCTTCTTCCCAGCTCCAGTTGAGCAATGCAAAAGAAGGTGACTAACAAGACATTAAACTGTGTGCATGTTTCAAAGCACACCCAGGACAGAGGCTCTTGGAACCCACAGGAGCCTGTGGTTTCTGAAATATGGGTGGGTGGCTTCCTGCAGCTGCAAGGCATGCCGGGGAGGGGAGATGAGATAGGCCGTGGCCCTGCCTCACCCCTTCTTGTCGAGTGGTTTGGTGCGGGTGTGCCCAGCCCACTGCTCCTGGCCAGGCAGTTAGAGTGGAGGGAACCCTCCTGTTACCAGGAAAGCAAATAATGGACAGATCAAGTAAATCCGTGTGCCTAAAAGGCAAAAGCACATAGAAATCTATCTCAGGCCAGGGCCTATGGGAGCAATGGGAAGAGATTCATTTTATTTTGCACAAGTAGACAGTGATTAAAATGTTATGTAAATGTGGCCAGCGATTCCTAATTGCTCCTGAAATACGCATGTCAGGGGTTCTATTGCAGCGCAGGTTGCTAAGGATAGAAATAAGCTGTGTTTTTTACAAGGAAGGCTCATGATTACTAGCTTTTGATTTTTCTTTTTTTTATTACAAATTTTAATTAAGACAAGCCAAGGCAATGGAGGTGGAGGTGCAGGACTGCAGGAGTGCCTGGGGAAGATGTGACTTGGAAGAATCGCCTGGGCTTGGAGAAGGGTGCCGCAGGTGGCCTTGCAGCTCTTGGCTGGCCTGAGAACACATCCTCCACCATCTTTATTCCTTCATATTTCGTGCTCACTGATTTCATTCTGATTTCAAAGTTTAAAGTGGCATCCACCCCACCTGAAGCACTTGTCCAAGCTGACATGCTGGGATGTCAGGGAGGCAAAAGTCTGTTTCTCCAGGAAGTCTTTCATCCAGGAAGATGAGCTGTGATGATCTTTCCCAGCATAGAGCCTAGACTCTCCGGAGCAAGGGTGCATTGCACAGGGGCGAAGAATGGCAGGAAAGTCATAAGTGCGAGGTGGTGCAGACCACACACTTGGGGCAGCAAGAAGAGCCAGTGGAGTCCAAGAGAGGGGAGGAGGTGAAGTGCAGCCCTGCCCCCCACCCTGTCTTCCCTGTGCTCCAGCACAAGCCCAGCTCTGTGACCCTCTCTACCTAATACCCTCTCTACCAGAGCAGGAGCCTCTCCCTCAGGCTGCAGGTAGAGCACCTGTCTGCTAGGAAAGACCCAACACCTTCAGAGACGCTGCTTACCCAGGATGCCCTAGGCTGTAGTGATGGCTCTTCATCAGGATTATTCAATCTTTTTCCAAGGACTAAGCCAGACCTCCAGAAATGTAATACCTGGAACCAAACTCTCTGCCCCTCAAGACCCCATAAAGCTTTTCAGACTCAGATTTTCCACCAAGGATTGTTGAAAGAAATGGAATAATTGTTATTATGACTTAAAAAAAATCAGGGATGTTATTAATAACTTTGCATCCTATACAAATATACCCTTCTAAAGCCTGAGGCCAAGAAAGGTGATTTTTCCTGAAAAGCAGCAAGATCCACTGTGACCAGGTTGTGAATCATGCAGCCTGGAGTTTTTCTCTTTTGTTCTGACTTAGACAAGCCAAGGAAGCTCAGAGTGAAGCCCTCAATCAGTTTCTAAGTTTCTGTGGATGTTATCCTCCATCCTGCAACTCCCAGCAGAGATTTTTCCTCACACCCTCCAGCATCTTCATTCCTTTGTATTTCATGTTCATTGATTTCATTCTTATTGTGGTTTTATTTTTTTTCAAATTGTGAACCAACTTTAAAACAATTTTGCAATTAGGAGAGCTCTTCATAGCCAAATTTAAAACTAGTGCAATGCGTTTTGATAGAAGAAGGCCCGGAGTCCTGCCCCTTTGGCATTTTTGCACACTCCACATTCACAGGCTGTAGGTAGAGGTAGGTGTGACCACCTTTCCCAAGTCACACAATATTCTTAGCTGAGCAAATCAGTTCTGTGATGTCGTCAGCAATTCCAGCTTCGGAAATTCCACAATGGTATGAAAGAAAATAGTTTGCTCTTATAAGAAAGAGGTTTCAAGCCACAAATGAGTCATGGGCTACCTCTTTCTCCTACTGCTCTTTTTCATAAAACCTAAAACTTCCCCTTTCCCCCAAGCCAAAGCCCTCACCTCTCCTTGTCACCTCTTAGTCCTAGAGACTCACAAATCTGAAATCACTCTGAAGTTCTTCCTTACCCCCATGTTCAAAGACACACAGTACCTACAATGGAACCTATCTTCCTAGTACCTCTCTCATTCACGTTTTCAATACAAACCCTGCATCATCAGACCTTTGTCCTCTCTGCAGACTCATCCTGAGCCAGGCTCCCTCCCTGCTCTGCTGCCTGGCATTTCTGGTCCTGGGGCTTGTTCTGCCCTCCTTAGGTCTTCCCTGTCCACCCAACCCCACCGGCCCCTCTGCCTGAGCCTCCACCCACTGTCCTGATGATTCTTCATGATGCTGTTCCTCTCTGACAATATTCATTTTTTTTCCCCCTAACTGCCTCTCTTCCCCATTGGAAAGTAGATGCCGTTAGAAAAAGCATTGTACCTGTCCTGTTTTTTTTTTTTTCTGTATTTCTTGAGATACTTGAGAATACTTAAGAGATTGAATGAATGAGTAACTCACTTTAGCCAAATGGTGACTCACTGTCAGCATCATTCCTCTGGGCCTTTGCAATAGCTCTCACTCTCTGCCTCTGAATCCTCCCCTTTTTATTTACCTTATATAGAGGTTGGCTAATTTTCCTGGAATACTTAGTCCCTTTTAACATTTTTTAAAAGTTCCCCATTCAAAGGACAGAACAAAGTCCAAGCTGCAGAGCGTGCTTTTGACGGTTTCCATCATCTGGCTTCTACCAATGTTTCTAGCATTGCCTCCCTTGAAACAAACTCCACTCCATCTTAACATTTCATGCAACCAGGCATGCACCCCAATTCCGGGTCCTTTCTCATGCCATTCTCCCTTTATTTAATTCCTCCTTCCTGTTTTCAAGTGAGAGGTATTCCCATGCAGAATGAAAACATTCTTTGGAGAGTCAGGTAGCTTTGGATTCAGATCCTGACCCACTATTTACTAAACATGCACTCTTATTCCCGCCCCCCCACTTTGCTGGCATGTGAAGATTAAATAAGAAAACATGCATCAAACACATGGCAGCATATTAGTTTCCTTACCTACATCTTCCATTTTCTACAGTCCTTTTTGTGAGAGCTACTTACAGTCTTCGTATCTCCCAGAAGGCATTCCTCACTGCCTGCGATTATGTCTTCAGTCAATTTTCTTCCATCTTCCATGTCTGCACATATCATAGGTGACTTAAATTTACTTGACGATGTTATCTAACTCCCTGTATCTATATCATCCCTTCTCAACTAAATTTTATACTCATAAAGAACAGGGAACTTTCTTCTATTTCTTTGCTCTTTAGCTTGCCCTCCAGAAGGTACTCAATAAATGTTTAATACTTTTGTTAATTCATTCATTCATTTGATAATAAACACTTGTTATGTGGAAGGCGAGATGCTCACCCTTGTAGAGGGGGATGCACAGGAAGCAAAAGAGAGATTTTTCTTTTAAGCTCTTACAGTTTTTTTGGCTTTAATCCACAGTAAAAAGTGCATTATATAGTGATTTTGTTTCTCCACTATGCTGGGAACTACGCCAGCACCAACAATGCAGTGGTGAACAAAGATATACACAGTCTATGCCTTAAATCCTTACAGAGCAGACAGTAAGAAAGAACCTACGCCAAAGGAGAGATTCCTTCCAATTTCATAGGCATTTAGGATCAGGAGAAGTGAAAAGGACGAAGATAATACAAAATGATAGTGTAAGAAAACATTTCTTACTGAACTTTCAGATTGAAAAGGAAAGATCAGGTTTGCTGTTCTGAGATATCCCGAGTTGGCAATTATCCGGTGAATGTTCGCAGTTTAACATTGAGTTCCTCTAGGAGGAGAGCACCCTGACACTTCATATTGGCCCTGTACATCTTCTTTTTCAGATCATTTCCTGTTTTGTCCAACTTCATTGGGTTTGAGGCTACTGAGTGAGAATTGAATCCAGTGATGAACTCAGTACTGGGCTCACTCCCCTAATCTAGGAAAGACAAGAGGTGGAGATGGGAGGGACCTTTTCTTCCCCTTTTCCCATTCTGCTTTTGAATCAGTGTGCTGTAGTCAGGGATAATCACTATTATTCTTGCAAATGCCCAAAGATAGTTTGTTAATTGACTTAAAGCAAGGTTAATCGAGCAGATGGGAGCGATCTCTTTGGAGCCCTCTATTCCAGAGAGAAGTGGTGTGCTGGGCACAGTCTCCCTTCTCCTGTGTGACCTCCTTAATCCTTGACCCCAACCTGGGGTGCAAGCTCTCAATAGAATTTCACAGGTTGTCTGTTAGTGCTTCACCATATGGTACAATAACACACATGGTGGATTATATAACCTATTTTTGGCAGGGGGAGGGCAGACCCATTACCATAACAAGTCCCCTAGGGGAAGGCAGAAGAGGAAGAGGAGGGAGATGGGCATTTTCAGTGCCTGAGGCTTACCAGTTCCCATGAGAACCTTGTGAAATGGCGATCTCTGTTCATATCTTCAGACAAGGAGTTTGAGACAGAGAGTGGAAAGTCTGGGTGGCTGGCCATACTATCCTGCCTCCAAAGAAAGATAAAACTGCCAGGTACAAATGAAAACCAGAAATCCTGCGGTTCCCTACCATCCAACTATTGACTGTTTGAAATCTAGGAAGTGCAGGGTTATCTATGGGGTAGGGTTTGGTTTGGTGGGGATGGAAAGCTGAGGTGGTTTCTGAACACTTCTGTTTGGTTCACTCTATTTGCCATCAGAGGCAGTCAGACTCCACAGTGGTTTTTCTTTTATCAAAGAATTTCTGGCCCCCTCAAAATCAGGAAGTTCTGGAAATCAGGCAACAAAACTTAATCATGACGTTCTCTACCCAAATAGGCACTGAAAGTTCAGAGTTTCCAGATAAGCATGCAGCTTGTTGATACTTATCTAACCTTAAACTTTAAGCATTCTGATGTTCATTAGATTCAAAACCAGAGAGTCAGATACTCCTTTTGAAAAAGAGTGTTTTCTTACCATCATTGCTGCTATAATTTAGGAAGAGGGGGCTGAGCATTCTAACTTTATACTTAGTCATGCCAGGAACAAATATTGTCCATAATGAGTTACTAGGGAGAAAAAAGTCAAAATCCCATCAGTAAAAGATTGAGTTATAAACAGAACAGGGTGTCCTAGTTATCTGAATACCCACAGATACAGATCTCTCCCACACTGAGGCCTGCCCATAAACAAGGGCTGCATCCAGGCACGCATCACACATAGAAAAAGCTGACACATGCTTATAAGGCACAGTGATTGATTCACAAAGGTGTGTCCATTCTGGGAAAGAAAAAATAAGGCCCAACTCAATTAAGAATGAACAAAAAAGTTCCGCCATCGATTTGTATCATATTTTTTACTTTTCAAAACACCCTCACTCATGTTATCTTACTTGATCTTCCTGATTACCAGTGATATAGGTTGAGTCATTATCATTACCATGACACAGCCAGGGAATTTTGAGGCTCAAGCATATTGAGTGACAGTGATGAGGGCTTGCAATAAGTAACCCAGGGCTGCTGCTGGGACCCCAGCTCAAGCTTTCCTAACTGGAAGCTGTGATCTCTGTGTTAATATTGAAAGAGAAGTTCTAAGAGGAGCAGCATGGAGACAGCAAAGGATGAGCTCATGACCACCATTTATTTTCAGCTTCCTGGAAAAAGAATTGACCATTGAGCTACCAGCCTCTTCTATTCCTGTTCTGACCACTTAATACTTATGGGATCTTGGGGCAGGATACTGTAAAATGGAAGGTTTGTGAGGATTAAGTAAAATAAATATATTAGGTACCTACTATGAATGAAATTTTGCTATGATAGACTCCATTTTTAGTTCCATCCCTCTAGAGTTACCAAAACTAAGTGATCATATTTCTATAAACTGTTTCTACCAGTAAGCCAGCTCAGCTACTTCGCATTCAGCCTAGAGATTCTATGGGAAGCCACCATTTCTCCTAAACGCTGTTATCTCATGTACTAACTGGCTGAAGATACAGAACTAAAAAGATACAGTCTGTTCCTCAGTGCGGCTCAATACTTACAGCTTCTTTTGTTCTTTTTTCCTTTTTTTGACTCTATCAATCAGGTAGGAATGAGCAAACTATGGCCCATGAACCAAATATGGGCTACTCCCTGTTAGTATTCAATTATAAACTAAGAATGGTTTTTACATTTTTAAAATGGTTGCAAAAAACTCAAAAGAAGCATACTATTTTCTGAGATGGTAGAAGTTATAGAAAACTCAAATTTCAGCATTCATAAATAAAGCTTCTTGAATATATAATCACAGGCATTCATTTACTCACCGTCTATGTTTTTTTCATGCTATAACTGCAGAGGTGAGTAGGTGCTACAGAGATTTTTATGGTTCAGAAAGCCTGAACTATTTACTATCTGGTCCTCTGAAGAAAATGTTTCTTGATTTCTATTCTATATACCATTCTAGATTGTACTACAAGAGTGTCCAGTGCCCCATATAGTGTTAGCGTATAATAGATGCTCTTTCTTCTGTTGTTTTTAGCTTTAGTTTGCTTTTTCTTGTACCTAAAAGCTGAAAGCTTTAGTTATTGCTTTAAGACATTGCTATTTTCTGGTATGCATGTTAAAGATGTAAATTTCCCTGTAAGCCCTGTTTGAACTGCATCCTATAAATTTTAGTATGCTGTGTTTTCATTTTAATTCCATTTAAAATATTTTAAAGTTTCCCATGTGATTTTCTTTTTCTTTGACCCACTGGTTATTTGACAGCTTGTTGCTTAATTTTCAATTACATGGGGTTTTTCTAGATTTCTTTCTATTGTGGTTCTCTTATTTAATTCCATTGTGGTCAGAGAATATGTTTGATATGATATCAGGCTTCCAGATTTATTGAGAATATATTGTGACCCAGAATATGCTTTATTTCAGGAAGACTGTTTCACAGTCAATTTGAAAAGAATACGTCAGTGGGTGGAGTGTTCTACAAAAGTCAGTTCAGACTAGCTGGGGGAAAATGTTGTTTGAGTCTTATAAATTCTTGCGTTTTCTGACTAGTTGTTCTATCAATTATTGAGAAGTGTATAAAAATTTTCAACTATTATTGATTAAATATGTATTTCTACTTTCAAATCTGTTTTTACTTCATGTATTTTTTTGGCTGTTTTTAAGTGCCTTTGCATTTAAATTATATATCTTCCTGATGTGTTGACCCTTTTGTTATTGTGAAGTGTCTGTCCTTGTCACTTATAATATTTTTTTTGTCTTAAAATCTATTTTACCTGTTATTTGTACAATCATTTCTGTTCTCTCATGGTTACTGTTTGTATGGTATATCTCTCTCGTCTTTTTTATTTCAACAATTGTATCTCTCAGTCTAAGCTGTATTTCCTGGTGATAGTATATTGAGTTGTCCCTCAGTTTTTGTGGGGAATTGCTTCAGGACTTCCTGTGACTACTAAAATCTGCAGATGTTCCATCATAATTTAAAGTGGTGAATCATTTGTCTATAACTTATACACATCCTCCTGCATAATTTAAATTATCTTTAGATTACTTGCAATACCTGATGCCATGTAAATGCTGCTGTATTGTTTAGGGAATAATAAAAAGAAAAAGAACTGTATGTATTCATTACAGGCACAATTTTTAAAAAATATTTTTTATCCACAGTTGGTTGAATCCACTGATGTGAAATGCACATATACCAAGGGCCAACTGTAGGTAGGTCTTGCTTTTCAAGCCAGTCTGACAATCTGTATCTTTTGAATGGGGTATTTAGTCAATTTACATTTAATGTAATTATTGATATGGATGAATTTATGATGATCAGTTTTTAAAATCTGTCTTCCACTTATCTCATGTCTTTTATTGTTCTTCTGCTTTTTTAATGTTAAATAAATATTTTTAATGCACTATTTGAACTTATTTGTTTTTTTAGTATATTAAAAATTTTTTTCTTGGTAGTTGTGCTAGAGATTTCAATACACATCTTAACTTATTGTCATCAACTTTAGAGAAAAATTTTGCTCCTTCGCTTTACCACACCTTTGAGCTGTAATTGCCATATATATTGTGTCTGCAGAGGTAATTAATGTAAGAATACAGCATTGTAATTATTACTTTACACAATCGTATGTTTTTCAAAGTTAAGGAAATAAATGAGAAAGGTATCTTTGTAAAGTGTTTTCTATTTATCTACATATTTATTATTTCTAGTGCTATTTTTTCATCCTGTGGAGTTTAGTTACCTTCTGGTGCAACTTCCTTTTAGCCTGAAGTATTTCTTATAAAGCAGATCTGCTACAAACCTATCCTTTCATTATTTGTCTATCTAGGAATGTTTTCATTTCTCCTCCATTCCTGATGGAGAGTTTTACTGGATGTATAATTATTGTTTGGTAGCTTTCTTTTAGCATTTTGAATAAGGTATTCTATTGTCTTCTGTCCTTCATTGTTTCCTATGAGAAGAGAACATCAATTGTCTTGTTGTACATGATGGCTGTTTCTTCTCTTGAAGCTTTCAAGATTTTCTCTTTGTGTTTTACAGTTATCTAAGATGTGTCTAGGTGTGGATCTCTTAGTGTTTGTCCAACTTGGTGGCATTAAGCTTCTTGGACCTGTAGATTATTACATTTTCGTCAAATCTGGGAAGTTTTCAGCCTTTATTTTTTCAAGTAATTTTTATTTTCTTTTCTCTCTTTCTTATTCTTCTGGGGTTTCCTATTACCTGTATATTAATAGACTTGATGTTGAACCGTGGGTCTCTGAGGCTTTGTTCATTTTTATTAAATCATTTATCTTTGTTTTTCATATTAAACAGTTTCCATTGATATATTTTTAATGTTACTGAATATTCCTCCTGCCATCCCAAGTATGTAGGTGAGCTCTTTAGAGAATTTTTCATTTTAGTTTTCTTCTTTTAAACTCCAGGATTTCCATTGGGTTTTTTAAAAAGAATTTAAATTTCTCTATTGAGACTCTCTGTTTGTTAAAGCTATTGGCCAAGTTGCATGTATATTTCTAATAATATCTTGAAGGTAGGGTTTAGGTCTAATTAAATTTTGTATCTAGTTAAATTGACATTTTCTAAATAATGAGTTACATCAGTAAAAAAGAAGTCTTACACAGTTGAAAATGAAATTAAAAATGTAGAAAGAAAAGTAGAAGAAAAAACTCTACTATCTTTCTAAGTGTAGGGACAAAAGTGAAAAAGATGAAAGAGAAGATGGTAGTTATGAAGGATGGAGACAAAAGACTAACGATGTATTATCGGTATTCCAGAAGAAGAAAACAGGCAATTAAAATTGAAGCAATAAATAAAATCAAGACTGATTAAAACATTTCTGAGCTAATAGCAAAGTGCCCTGAAATCGAGGCAAAATGAGTGATAACGAGTGCACTAGAACTACCTTGGCAACATTTTTCAAATATAAAGATAATAGTAACAAAAAATATGTCATAAGCTTCAAGAAAAAAATGAGGAAATTGATTATTCACAAATGCATCATAACTGTCATCATCTCACAGCTTTCCTCCGTAACAGCACTTAAGAGAAGAAAAGGCAGAAAAGCATCTACAGGATTTTAGTACAAAATGTTTGGCTCAAGAATGTGATACACCACCAAATTTCTATTATAATATAAGGGCTAGAAAAAGGAATTTTTCAGATATTCAAAGAAAATGAATCCCTTATATTTAATAATGGCACAATTGCTGTTATTAGATGCCAATAACTGCCATTATTAAATGAAAGTGATATAAGTGGTATATTTTCTTTGAATATCTGAAAAATGGATCCAAGAAATATATCAAACTTTAATCAATATAGAATAGGAAAGTGAAAATATCAAAGGACTAGAGGTAAAAGTTAAGTATTTTAAGATTGGTTTAAAGTAGAATACATTGGTTTAATATTATTTCTGAAACAGAAAATAAAATAACTTAATAATAGTCATCTAAATGAGCATTACTGCAGAGTATAATTTCTATCTGGTATGTGAATTCTGACCTGTTGCCATGGCTGCCTAGAGAGCAGTATCATGAAGGATTCTGAGGCTAAACCTGGCTCAAAGGGAAAGGGTGCTGTGGTTGATTAGTGGTATTTCCTGTGACCCATCTGTAAGGCCTGCATCGGGTGCACAGGTTTGAATGCTCTTACGCCACTTTCATGGCACGCTTGTATTTTCATAGCCTAGACACACTTAAACGTAATTGACAATCTGGACTAAAACTTATATCTAAAGTTTATAAATAGTTAAAATATGAAGTGACATAATAGATATACAAAAACAATATAATAATACATCTTATACATATATATAAAATATCAGAAAAATGTTATAATGTACATGAATTTTCAAGATGAGGATTTCATTTGCTAATGGTTAAAACCAGTATTACATATCTTTTTAATGAAAGGATATGCTGAAACCTTTTATGGATGGCATCTACAGAATACAAGTTCCCCAAGATATTAATTGATCTATTAAAAATAAAGTTTTCAGAACAAATAACCTTGTGAAATGCTACACATCAAGTCAGTATCATGGATATTGATGGTACATATTAGAATATTATTGTCTCTAAGAACTTCCATACTGAAAACAATCTGCACCAGGTAACTATAACTCTTAACCAAACTTACCAAATATAAAATTATTAATATGCTTGGATACCCGTGGATTTAGATGTCACGTATATTGTAATACCCAGAGCCACCACTAAGAAAACCATACCAATAAATATAAACACTATAAATAAATCAGGATGATAAAATTTAGAAGTGGGGGCTAGATGAGTATTGCCAAGGGTTAGGAGTGGCATGGGGTTGGCAGAAGGGCAGGGTGGAAGGTGCTATGATAGCACAGCCTGAGGGGTCCTCATGGTGAGAGAATGCCTCTGTACCGTGACTGCTATAGTGGACAGATGGACCTACACATGGAATAAAATTGATACAACTAGATACACAAGCATACCCTTAAGTATAAGCAAATGGAAGAAATCTGAGTAAGATCAGTGTCAGTCAATGGTTGTGATATGGTTCTGTAGTTTTGTAAGATGTTAGCATAAAGAAACAGGGTATGTGGGATCTCCATTTTTTCTTGCAACTGCATGTGAATCTACAATTATCTCAAAAGTTTAAGTTTGGATAGAAAAAATCCCTCTTCCTTAAACATGAAATCAATAGGTCAAAAGTCCAGATGAGAACTCTAAAATGTTCAGGAAGTGGTAAGATACTTATTATCAAAGCAGCATGTTGTAATATATAGGATAACTGCTTGAAGAGCAGTAGGAGACTATATAACCACTAAGTAAATGGAGGGAAACTGTAAGGAATTTTTTAAAAGTTTAATTAGGACAGAATAAAAAAAGGAAGGAAAAAATGAAGCCCAGAACAAATGCAACAAATAGAAAATGAATTGCAAGATAGTAGATTTAAATCTAAATCTGAAAGTAGTGATAATAATAAAAACTGATATTTCAAATAAAAGACTGTGATTGTCAGACTGAATTTAAAGTTTAAAAAAATAAGACTTATACCGTAAGACTAAGAACACAGACAGCTTGGAAGTTATTTCTTTGAAAAAGCCAATCAAATTGATAAATCCCTGGCCAGGCAGATAAAAGAATAATGAGAAAGGCATACGTTACCAACATTAGTGATAAAAAGGGGACATTTATAAAGAAGCTATGGACATTAAAAAGCTAATATTAGGATATTATTAAAAGCTTTATGACAATAAATTTGACAATTCAGATAAAATGACAAAATCCCTGGAAAAATACAACTTTCAAAAAATGACACAAGAAATGGAATATTTGAATAATCCTCTGTCTAACGAAGAAGTTGAATCCGTCATGAAATCCTTCCACCAAAGAGAACTCCTATCTAATTGGCCTTATTGGTGACTTCTTCCAAACACTTCCAAACAATAGAAAAATAAGAACCTTTCAATTCATTTTTATAATGCTACCGTAGCCTGGATGTAAAACCTTCAAAGAGCATCACAATAAAGGAAAATTAGCAGCCAGATCGTTTTCATGACCACAGACACAAAACTCCTAATCAAAATATTAACAAAATCTAGTAACATTATAAACAGCAATACACACAAGTAAATTGGGATTACTCCAAAAAGTCGAGTTTTGCTTAATATCGGAACATTAACCAATGTAATTTTCCACAGATTAAGGAGAAACATCTTATGATTATCTCCATAAATAAAGAAAAAAACGTGATACAATTGAATACCCATTCATGATAAAAATTCTTAGGAAACTAGGAATCCTTTTCTAATCTTGTAAAGAAAATTCACAAATATGAAACAGAAAGAAAAGAAAATAAACAAAATCTTATAGCAGCTTCCACTATGGCTGAATGAGCTCCTGCTGGACCAAACCTCCCAGAGACCAGCCAAACACTCTGGACAAAATGCAAAAATATAACCTGAAGGCACTGGGGTGAATGAACATAGGCACATGCCACGTTGGAGTTGATACTTGGAAGAAGACACAATGTGGGGTATGTGTTGTCCTTTTTCTTGGTTGGCTTTTGGCTTGCAGTAAGACCCGGATGTGTGCCATGTAGCCTGATATGGGGTGTCATTGCAGGAGAGGGAGATAGGTTATGGTCAAGGAGATTAATCAAATAAATATTAAGAATAATGAAAACCAGTTTCTTATTGTTGGAGAAAGATGTGAGAAATATAAAGGGACCCCACTAAAACTATGGTTCGGAATTGAAACCAAAGCTATCTGTAGATTTGTCATGTATCACCTATGTGTATGTACTTTTACAGTGATAATTCCTAGCCCTGTCTCCAGGCAACAGTAGAAACAGCAAGGTTCAATAGCAATGAGTACACCTAGACCCAGCTCTTGGTTTTGTAATACCATTTTCCACCAAATGGGAGCCAGGGATCCTCGTAATAATGGTTGATTCTGGGGCTAGAACAGAGAAAATATGACATAAGCCTGGAATATTTTGCTGTGATAGAGTAAGAAAGTTGTTAAACTTTGAAAAGAAACATATTAAAAGGACACAGAAGAAAACTTGAAGAGGTTTCCACTATTCAAATCTGGAAGAAGAATTTAAGCATTAAAATACATCAGTATAGTAATGGATTATAATCCATTGAATTTAATAGGGAACCAATAGTTCATAGTGATATAGATTATAAGTAAGTGAATAAATTATAACTTTAATGAGGCATGGGCTATTTGCATAAACTCTCAAAGCAGCTACCCATAAAACACTCAAAAAGGGAAAAAGAACAATTTTACAGTGAAGAAACATGACACTTACCACTTGAAGCAATCAACGTCAACATCACTAGTAATGAAACAAATCAAAACTGTGATCCACTTGATGGGACACAGAAAGACAAATCACAACAGAGCAAATCATGAGGAGATACCAGGGAAATCCAAATTGGGAGAAATTCCTAAAATACCTGGCCTGTATTCTTCAAACATGTCAGGAACATGAAAGTCAAGGAGATAGTAACTTTTTCAGGTTGAAAAAGACTAAAGAGAAATTATAACTAAAAGCAATGCATGTTTCTATACTTGATCTCTTTGCTATAAAGTATATTTTTGAATCAAATGGCAATATTTGAATTGGGTTTGTAGATTGAATGACAGTTATCTAACAATCTTAGTTTTGTATTTTGATAGACTTATGGAAGATTTTTTAGGTAATTTCTTTGTTTATAGAAAATGTGCTCTAATTTGGGGTAGATTAGCATTTTGTCTACAACCTGCCATCAATGATTTGAAGGCACAAACTTCTTACTAGTGTTCTTGGACCTTTTCTCTACAGTTCAGAATGGTTCCAGAAGACATTACTGTAAAAAGAAAGAATATGACAAATTTGAAAAATTGCATATGGGTCAATATGTTTGTAATGTAAGATACATGAAGAAATAAATATAAGGTGCATATTAGGTTTTGAGGAAATAGTAGGAGGTGAAGCTAGAGCCATATTACAAAGAACCAAATGAGTCTTCTGTTTGACATTTTAGGATTTTATGGAAAGAAATGTCATGATCTTTTCCATAAAGGATGGCATTTTAGAAAACAGCATTCCTACAGCTTAACAGAAGATATAAGGAAGAGGGTGGAGACACTTTCTTTCTTTTTTATTGTACCTTAGGTTCTGGGGTACATGTGCAGATCATTCAGGATTGTTGCATAGTTACACACATGGCAATGTGGTTTGCCGCCTCCATCCCCCCATCACCTATATCTGGCATTTCTCTCCATGTTTTCCCTCCCCAACATCCCCGCTCTCTGCTGTCCCTCTCCTAACCCCCCTCAACAGACAGCATTGTGTGATACTCCCTTCCCTGTTTCCATGTGTTCTCATTGTTCAACATCTGCCTATGAGTGAGAATATGTGGTGTTTGATTTTCTGTTCTTGAGTCAGTTTGCTGAGAATGACGGTTTCCAGATACACCTATGTCCCTATAAAAGACATGAACTTGTCATTTTTTATGGCTGCATAGTATTCCATGGTGTATATGTGCCACATTTTCCTTGTCCAGTCTATCATTGATGGGCATTTGGGTTGGTTCCAGGTCCTTGCTATTGTAAACACTGCTGCAATGAACATATGTGTGCATGTGTCTTTATAATAGAACGATTTATAATCCTTTGGGTATATACCCAGTAATGGGATTTCTGGGACAAAAGGATTTTCTATTTCTAGGTTCTTGAGGAATCGCCACACTGGGGTGGAGACACTTTCAACAGACAGAATGACTATTTACAAAGCAAGCTAGAGGTGATCAGACCAGGACTCAGGGAGAGATGCTTCATATTACAATTATAACCCAGCAAGAGTAGTTGGAGGGAAGGGTTAATTATAAACCAAGTTGTAATGGGACAAGGAACAACTGGGAGATCAAGAGTGGCAGCTTTGGCAATCAGGTATCATAATAGACATCTTGGATTTCTCATGTTTTAGTATACCTAGATCATTCTTAAATCATTCAAAGAAGCATAGCTCTATTGCCAAACATGCAAGGCTGTCCTACTGTCTTCGGCCAGCATGTCACCAGGCAGGCAGAACTAAAGCTGAGAGTCTGTGATTAGGACATTCTGACAGGAGTTGGGGAAAGAATGTTTCAGGTGTCTGGCAGCACTTGTGACATTTGTGGGAGGTCTTGGGACCATGCCAGCAAGGGCTCAGGATGGCAGGTGTTTAATGGTGTTCCGTAGAGGCAGGTTCTGAAGTACAGAGATCTGCATCGGAGTCCAGGGAACAGAGCTGAGGTTGGATGTCAACAGCAAACCATTGGGAGGGTCTGAGCAGACAAAGAAGGGAGAGCACATGAGGGCCAGTGGCAGTGCAGCCAGGATGGGATGATGTGCAAGCTGGTCCAATGGCCGCCCGCCTCCTCCAACCTGTTCTATGGCTACCCCTCCTGCTTTCTGTGGCCTCCTGAACTTATCAGACAGGAACGGAGGCAGGCTGACGAGAAACAGAGCTTCTCTTGTCCTAGAATGGCCTGGGTCCGTCAGAGGCATTATTGTGCTTAATACTTGCAACTAGCCTACCAGGTGTATATTTAGACTTCATTTATACATAGTAAACCTGAAGGCAGGAGAAGCAGCACAGTGCTTACTTCAGTGGGAATCCAATGCCGTCTGACTCCAAAGCTCTAGAACTTGCTCCTGCACCCCTGGCACTTGGCTCAGATCTACTTACAAGCAAGAAAGCTTATAGAGTGATGCCCAAAGGACAATGGCAGAATGTGCTTCTTTCATAAAGCAGTCAGAATTATAAAATTCAAGGTGATGGAGAATCTTTGTATTCTTACCAGTAATCAATGGTGTATTCTAGAATTTTAGAATTCCAGGACTGGCTGAACTTAGTTGCCAATTTATCATTTTTCTCTTTAACTGGCTTGCAAATTGTAATGCACACAATTGGGGTTACTTCACAATGAGGACGTTGGATATTAAAGCTCATGGAGGACCTATTAACTTTTGCTGAACAAGACAAAGCTTTAGATACTTCCTATCAATGCTGTTCTCTCTCCTTGATGAATCTATTACTTCACAGAAAATGTTTTAAAAGACACAAAACAATAAAACAACAACAAAACACAACTCCTGTCATCTATTTTAAAACCGTCCTTAGAATGATAGTTCACAAACGTGTGACTCACAGATCATAATAAAGCGCAATAAGTACTAACTATGCTTGCAGTAGTTTAACAATTGAAAAATCATTTTAGCAACTATTTTATAGTCATCTAAAATATAATCTCCCACTATGGCTACAAAAGTAGATGGCAGCTGGTTTGTACAGTACTGTGATGTTGTGATGCTGTTAATTGAATTAATTTGGTCATCACAATTTTGGACACTGGATGGATTTTAGGTCCACGGAATGAATACATTGAAAATATAGTCAGTGTGGCTGGTTTTGCTATAACTTGAGGAACTTTGATTTGCACTTAAACCGCTTGGCTTCTTTACTCTTTTGCTGGACCCGCCTTTCATGGTCCAGGAACACCGTTTGTAACGCTGGTTACACAACTGCCCTCCTGTGTTTTAGGCGCAGAAAGTACTAACTACTCCTGTGTCCCACAACGTCCTAGACATTGGATATTGTCCGTCTTCAAACTCCTTGCCAGTGTAATATCATTATGGCTTTGACTGAAATTTCTCTGCTTATTAATGAGATTGAGCATCTTTTTAATATTTTACTTTTCTCTTTCATGAAGTACCCATTGAAATAATTTGCCTACTTCTCTATCAAATTGTTGTTTTTGTATCTATATATTGGGAATTTTTTTATATGTTTCAAAAAATACTTGCTCAGTGATCTGTGTTGCAAATATTTTATTCCAATGTGTATCGTCTTTTCACATCTTCATTGTATCTCAATTTTTAGACAAATTGATCAATAATTTCCTTGACTGTGTTTTTTGACTCTTAAGGAAAGTTTTCCTCATTCATGGTAATACTCTACTACAGTGTCTTTCAAAACTTTTATAGTTTTGCTTTTAACATTTATGTCATAAATTTACCTTGGAATGATTTTAGTGTATTATGTGGTAGGGATCCTAGTTCATTTTCTTCCCTATACAAAAGTAATTGTTGCTATACATTTTCCCATGTTCTCCAATGCTAGCTGTCATAATTGGGTTTCTATTTTTGTAAACAAAAGTATATTTGCTTATCTCTACACAAATGAAACATAGCTCACTGATCATATTTTCATAATATATCTTGATATGTGGTAAGCTCCATCATTCCAATGTATTCGTCCCTTCAACAATGCTTGTTTTTGACTGTTGGCTCTTACATATAAATTTTAGAGCCAGCTTGATCTAACCAATTACCTGATGGAAATTTGTCTGGATTTTTCTTGAATAGAAAGGTCAATTTCAAGATAATTAACGTCTTAATATATTAAGTCTTTCTGTATAGGTATCTTATTTTTTGTTTTGGTCTTTTAAATTTGTACATTTATTAATATTATGATTATTCTTAGGCATTTAAATTTTGGTTTCTATTGTAAATTTCATATTATTTACTATTAATTTTTGCACTGTAAATACTTTTGGCTGAGGTATAAAAACACAATTAACTTTTCTCTATTTATTTTGTATCCTACATTCTTTTAAAATTACATTATTTAATTCTAATAATTCATCACTAGATTCTTCTGGACTTTCTACAGAATGACATATTATCCGCAAATAATTATATATTTTTTCTACTCATTTAAGATGTCATTCTCTTATTTTGACATCTTATATGTCGTTTAGATGTTCTAGTCATTTCAGAGCCATTCCATTATTTTGTATCTTCTTCTTGCCTTTTATTGCTGGCTACAGCCTCAGATATAATGTCAAAGGGAAGTGTGATATTAGGAATCATTGTCATGTGACTCATTTTAAAGGGAAGGATTTTAACAGTCCATCATTAAATATGATGTTTTTCCTAGGATTTTAGTAGCCTCCTTCCATCAGTTTAAGTAAGTTTTTAAAATTTCCTACTATTCTGAGCAATACTTTCATGAATATTGAATGATATTAAATCTCTTTTTCTCACTTTTCCCCATTTATGTATAAATATTTTAATCTATAAATGAGTTTTGAGGCTAAACCATGTAGTTATAAGATGAAACCCTACAGAATCATAACATAACATTCTATACATGTTAGATTTTGTGCACATGTTCTTACTCTTGTTCTTCATAGATGGATGAGATTGGCTTATACTTTTTTTTTGTCTGCTTATTCTTATCTGGTTTTAGTATTTGGAGAAAATTAACTTCGTAAACTGAGTTAAATGGTATTCTTGTACTGTGAAAGAGTGTGTGTAAGATTAGATTTTTTAAATCATGCAATAATTTACTTGTACAATTATCAGGCATGATATTTCTTTTTTCAAAAGATTTTACACTACTGATTCTACAGATTTAAGGGATGTTGGACTGTTTGATTTTTTTAAAAACTCTTCCTGAGTAGTTATTTTTTTCCTAAAAATGTGGTCACTATTTTGATTTACATATTAAATTGTCATCAGATTGTACTCAGTATACTCGTCTTTTTATGTCTTGAAGCATCTATAATTTGAATTTCTTTTCCTTTTCATTCTCTTAATAATGTGAGAAATTTCATTAGAGATTTCTTAATTTTATGAGATTTAAAATAAACTCATCTTTTTTTCTAACCTATCATATTTTAGTTCTCTATTTGGTTCCATACGGATTTTATGATTTTTTTGTTGTTGTTCTGTGAAGAATGATGATGGGCATTGCATTGAATCTGTAGATTGCTTTGGGCGGCATGCTTATTTCCACAGTATTGATACTTCCCATGCATGAGCATGGTCTGTGTTTCCACTTGTTCGTGTCATCTGTGATTTCTTTAAGAAGGCTTTTGTAGTTCTCTTTGCAGAGACCCTTCACCTGCTTGGTTAAGTATACTCCTAGGTATTTTTTTTTAATTTTTTTTGCAGCTATTGTAAAAGGGATTGTGTTCTTGATTTGATTCTTAGCTTGGTCACTGTTGGTATATAGCAGTCTTACTGATTTGTGTATCTTAATCTTTCTCAACTTGGATGCCCTTTATTTCTTTATCTTGACTAGCTCTGACTAGGACTTCTAGTATGATATTGAATAGAAGTGGTGAAAGTGGGCATTCTTGTGTGACAATATTTTAAACGCACTATTAGATTAGTTTGTTATATTTTATTTAACATTTTTGCAACTACATTTACAAGTAACATGGATCTATAAATTTTTGCTGTTTATTTGGATGGACTTTATTTTAATTGGAAACCAAGAATACACTAACTTTACAAAATACATGGTACCTTTTTATTCAAGCTTGGAACCACCATTTCCTCAAAGTTTGGTAGGTCTGATTCAAAGTCAAATTTATAAGTTAATTATATCAAATTGTGAGACTGTATAGGATAAAAAGTATCTTTTAAATCTTGCTAATGTCATTATTATTGATCATTTGTTTCATTTGTTTCTAAACTTTCTACTAAAATGTTCCTCTTCACAATTTGCTTTTCTATGAAAGCAAGACCATATTTTAAAAATACGGTCTTACTGGTCTCTTAAAAATAAAATTGTAACATCTCTTCAAATATGCATTTTGTGGTTACTACATTTGAAACTGTTGATACCTTTGACTTTTCTCTATAGAACTTACTTTTAATGGAAAAAATACATCCTTAGGTGCTGAGATGCACTGAATGGAGATCATTCGGATACGTTGCGAGCATGTTACTCCAAAGATTTTCATTATCTGGCATAATCTTTCTTATTTGACAACTCTTTACAAGACAAGAAATATAGAATACATCTTCTCTTTTTATGATTCTTTTGCGTACTTTGAAATGGCACCAAGTTACAGTAACTCTCACTTTCATTCTATTCTGGTATAGAATATACATGTGTACATTTATCCAAAATTTTAAAAAAGCTCTACAAACGTATTGTCTACATATCCAGGTAATTCAAAACATAATTCCAAATATTAAAAATTACCTCCAGTCTATTGTTTGAATGCTCATCATTTAATTTGTTCAATTATTTCCTTGCTTGCCACTTTGATCTGGATGCAGTGACTGGACAGGACTTTAGATGATTTCAACTTTGTTTTCAATAATTTTATTTGTTAAAATCTACAAACACAAGATTTTTAGCACTTCACTTGTTGAATATGTTGATTACAGGTTTTCAGCTTATTTTGAATAAAACATACCTCATGTTTACAGAACTCATTTACAAGTTGATTGACACTATTGTAGAACATATAGGTTGTTTTACACCAACATTTGAACATTTCCAAAATCTTCAAACATTTTCAAAATCTGAATGATAGTGGGCAACAAAGAGAAAAAGCTGTTTACTGGAGCTTTCTTCTTCTTTTATATTTCAAATTAGATTTATCATAAAAATTTGTAGTTCAGCTACAATAGCAATGAATACGTTAAATATATGTGTATAGATATATACCCATTCATTCATTCATATATATATATATATACACATTGATTCATTGAAGTGTGTGTGTGTGTGTATGTGTGCGTGTGAAATATGTATGTTTTACAACCACCACAGTTTCTCTTTCATATAGTAAAATATAACTTTTTAGGATTGTATTTATTAATTACTTAAGCTCCAAAACAAAGTCAAAAAATATTTCTGCTTTATAAACTTCACTTCATAATTTAAAAATAATCTTTCTTTTCTTTATTCACTTGCTAAAGAAAGTGAATATTTTCACTTCATAAAAATTTCTATTAGCAATATTATTTCAGCAACAGTTTTCTCTTTAATGTTGAATATTTAAATAGGATTTGTAATAAAATTCACAATAATGACAGATATTTAATTTTTGATTGAGTGAACTTCAAGAAGTTTTACTTTGATTCCACAAACTGATTGAAAAAAATGAATTATATTTGAATCTAAATGTTTCTCTATTTGAAATATATGATGAACTTGATATAAAGCTATATCAGTTTATTACTGGCAACATTCTCCCATCAGTAGAGCTGACATATTATAAAGCTAGTACTTTACTTTTAACATGGGCACAAAAATTCTTGCAATTGAAAATGAGTGAAATAAGTTTCAAATGAGTCATTTGATTCAAATGAACAGTTAAGTTTCACTGAGTGATATGTAAATCCTTTTTTATCTTAGAATAATTTCTAATTTTTTGAAGTTGATGCTGGTGCTTCACCAGACTTTTGTCTTCAGCTTTTCTGATAGTCTCTTTTAACACTGAAGCTCACATGGTAGTTGGCAAATCAATGTTAACACATATTTTGTGCAATATACAGTCATTATAGGTTTATTGAGACGTGGCAATTACGTATTTTTTGTTAAATATTCGTCTTTTTAAAAAAATAATCTCTGCCAAACCTATTTATTGCAAAATAAAAAAGCAGTTCACAAATATATAACATTCATAAAATGATACAATTACAAAGATGTAGAACAGTGATGACGAGCAGATTAGTGGTTGTCAGAGGTAAAGGGTGAGGGAGGGTGGGTGGGGCTATCAAGGGGTAGCTCAAGAAGTTTTTGTGGTAATACAGCTCTGTATCCTGATATGGAGGTGGTTACATGAAGCTACACACGATAGAATTGTACACAGCTGTACACACATACACATGTGTGAAGCTCAGGATGAAAAGGATAGGACATTACTGGTTTTCGCTCCACATAAAGTTAAACTTTCTCTATTGACTGAGTTACACACTCATACAGGACCAATGCAGAAGGCCAAATGACAAAATGTCTATCTACTCATCCCTTCTTGGCTTATTTTGATGCACTTCCTAATAATGGCAGTACTTCACTAACACATGAAAATCTAAACCAATTTACCAAACAAGAGGCAAGGACACAGTCACTAACAGTCTTTCTTGGGCAAATTGGAACCTGCAGTCCTCATATTTTTAGTCTTGCAAACATGAAGAGCCTAAAGGAGAAAAATGCACATTTCCCAAGGATTCTGACTTGGAGCTGGATGTAGTAACTGGACAGGTCTTTGGGTTGCTTCGCTTAGGCAGAGGGTGAAAGTGTCATGTGCAGGAAAGAAATGTGTGCCTGGATTTTGGGTAACCATGGTCACAACCATGCCAGAACTTATTAGGGGATCACTAGCCAACATCTGCATCTTTACCTCACAATCTATTGAGACCCTATTTATGTTTTAATGCGTGGCCTATTTTTAGCATGTTCTATATGTGCTTGAAAGAATATGTATTTTCTGTTTCTTTCTGGTAAAACTCTATATAATAGCAGTTGGAGAATATTCATGGTATTGTTAGAGACATTGACAACTCTGCTGATTTTTTTTCACTATTTAATCATATCAGTTTTGCGGTGTAGTTTGTTAAGTTATCCAGTTTGCTAAAATAACAAGATTCAAATAAAGTACAAAAGCAAAAACACTTTTAAAATAAAAGCAATAGAAAGCTGTATGTTGATAAATTCAATAACTGATTTTATTTAAAAATTGACATTTTAGACAGATTAAGGAAAAAATAGAAAACTACACAAAATATAAATGAGAAATGATATAAAATAGAGAAAATTAGAAATTACAAAAACAATCATACACACATATTTTCTAATACACTTAGACATATAGTAGTGAGGATAACATTCTAAGATAGCATATCATTAAATTTGACTGAAAAAGTAGTGGAAATCACAAATAAGTCAGTAATCAAGGACGAAATAAAGAATTGTATCCAAGAATTTCCACAAAAAATTCTAATGTAAATGTAAAAGACATTACAGATCATTTTTAAAATTTCAAAGTAATTTTTCATTTTAACATCACATAATCAATTTCAGAGCAAAGAAGAAGCTGGAAACTGTGGTCATATCATAAAACCAGGACAATTAGGAGAACAAAATACAAAAAAACACTAAGAACCATTTGTAAAACAATATTGCCTTCAAATATATATACAAAAACTTAATCAGTTCAGCCAGCTACTATTTAAGTTGCTTAATACAATAAACAGCAGCTGGATTGGTCTCCCGTGGAAATGTAAAAATGGCCTAATGTCCAGGAATTATCTAAGATTATGTAATATATAGATAGGCCAAATATGAATTTAAAAAGTGATGCTGAAACATATGGTGAAAAAATTCATATGTAATATAGCTTTAATATTAATTTTTAAAAACTTGATACATTAAGAATGGAAGGATTTTACTGATAATTGGAGAAATGCAAATTAAAACCATAGTAAGATGTCATCTTATTCCAGAATGGTGATTTTTTTTTTTAAAGAAACAACAGATGGCTGGGGGCAGCGGTTCATACCTGCAATCCTAAGACTTTGGGAGGCTGAGATGGGTGGATGACCTGAGGTCAGGAGTTTGCGACTACCTTGGCCAATATGGCAAAACCCCATATCTACTAAAAATACAAAAAATCAGCCAGGCATGGTAGCAGGCACCTGTAATCCCAGGTACTTGGGAGGCTGAGGCAGGAGAATCACTGGAACCCTGGAGGCAGAGGTTGCCGTGAGTTGAGATTGCAGCACTGCACTCCAGCCTGGCTGACAGAGTGAGACTCCATCTCAGAAAAAAGAAAAAAAAGAAACAACAGATGCTGGCAAGGTTTCAGAGAAATAAAAACGATGAGTTCGTGTCCTTTGTAGGGACATGGATGAATCTGGAGAACATCATTCTCAGCAAACTGACACAAGAACAGAAAATGAAATACCGCATGTTCTCACTCATAGGTGGTTGATGAACAATGAGAACACATGGACACAGGGAGGGGAGCACTACACACTGGGGTCTATTGGGGGGAATAGGGGAGGGACAGTGGGGGGGGAGCTGGGGAGGGATAGCATGGGGAGAAATGCCAGGTGTGGGTGAAGGGGAGAAAGACAGCAAATCACACTGCCATGTGTGTACCTATGCAACTATCTTGCATGTTCTGCATATGTACCCCAAAACCTAAAATGCAATTAAAAAAAAGAAAAAAAAAGAACTCTTTTACATCGTTGATGGAAATGTAAATTACTTCAACCGCTGTGGAAGACAGTGTGGCAATTCTTCAAAGATTTAGAACTGGAAAGACCATTTGATCCAGCAATCCCATTACTGGATATATGCCCAAAGGACTAGAAATCATTCTATTATAAAGATGCATGCATGTGTATGTTCATTGCAGCACTATTCACAGTTGCAGAGACATGGAATCTACCCAAATGCCCACCAATTATAGACTGGATTTTAAAAATGTGGTACATATACAGACTGGAATACGATGCAGCCATAAAAAGTAACAAGATCATGTGCATTGCAGGGACACAGAAGCCCTTATCCTTAGGAAACGAATGCAGGAACTGAAAACCAAACACTGCATGTTCTCACTTATAATTGGGGGCTGAACAATGAGAACACATGGACACAGGGAGGAAAACAACACTTACTGGGGCCTGTCAGGGGAGGGTGGGAGTGGGGTGAGCTAATGCATGCTGGGGGAAAAGAGCTAATGCATGCCGGGCTTAATACCCAGGTGATGGGGCTGATAGGTGCAGCAAACCACCATGGCACACATTTACCTATGTAACAAACCTGCACATCCTGCACATGTACTCCGGAACTTAAAATAAAAAACAATAAAATAACTATACAAAAACACTATAAGTGTAAAAAAGAATTCTACCAGACACACAAATAGGAGCTGGTACCATTCCTTCTGAAACTGTTCCAAACAATCCAAAAAGAGGGAATCCTTCCCAAGTCATTTTATGAGACCAACATCAGCCCGATACCAAAACCTGGCAGAGACTCAACAAGAAAAGAAAACTTCAGGCCAATATCCATGATGAACATAGATGCAAAAATATTCAATAAAATACTGGCAAGCCGATTGCAACAGCAAATCAAAAAGCTTATCCATCATGATCAAATAGGCTTCATCCCGGGGATGCAAGGCTGGTTCAACATATGCAAGTCTATAAACGTAATTCACCACATAAACACAACCAAAAACAAAAACCGCATGATTATCTCAGTTGATGCAGAGAAGGTCTTTGGCAAAATTCAACAGCCCTTTATGCTAAAAACCCTCAATAAACTAGGTATTGACGGAACGTATCTCAAAATAATAAAAGCTATTTATGACAAACCAACAGCCAATGTTATACTGAATGGGCAAAAACTGGAAGCATTCCCTGTGAAATCTGGCACTAGACAAGGATGCCCTCTCTCACCACTCCTATTCAATATAGTACTGGAAGTTCTAGGCGGAGCAATCAGGCAAGAAAAAGGAAGTATTTTTAACAGGAAAAATTAAATACATTAATATAAATTATAATGTGCTTTATATATGTTTAATCATGTAATTATATTTAATTATATATAACAAATTATAGTTACACATAATATGTATATTATATAATATGTACATATAAAATTTATGCAGAATATAAAGGATAATGTGCAATTTTCTTCTTTAGGTTCTTCATATTATATATGTATATATAATATATAAATACATGTTTATAAATTTAGATATATAGTGCTGCCATTGTATATCTATATATTTATAGATTTATAAATACATGTTTATAAGTTATATAAATACATGTATAAATATATAGATATATAATGTCAGCAGCCAATATCATAGTGAAAAGCGATCCATTACAAATGCCTAACAATGTACCCATTATTTAACATTATCCCAGAATTTGTTGCCAATAAAGCAAGAGTTGAATCAGAAATAAGGGATCCAAATACTGGAGAGCAGAAAAAATCTGTATATTTGTGGATGATACAACACATGTATAGAAAATAGGAGAACATTAATTGCAAAAACTGTTCAAACCAATAAAAGAGTTTAGCAAATTGGGCAGACATGAAGAACTTCCTTAAATATTAACCAATACATAGCTGGAAAAATATTTTTAGATGATACAATGGACAGGGACAACATGAGAAAAAATGAAAACTATTAGAGTAAATATGTGAAAGCAAAACAAGAACACTTCAGGCCTTTCCTACTGGATGGAAGAGAAATGCTGAAGTAAATGGACACACCTGGGCAGAGGGAGTATGATGGACAAGAGAAATCAGATATCTGTTCCCCAGGATCTGATTTGCTCTTGATTTGCTCTAAGAAGCTGAAAGTCTCAGCCTTGATCTTTTCTACCTCCTACTATACTGGGAAACACAGTCTGGTCCTTGGAAGCTTGGACCTCAGGGCTTGAACTCCAGCCACTAAGAAGTTTCTCAACTGTAATCTTCCTGAGTTCATGCAGGAGGAAAGAGGAAGACCGGTATAGGACTCATGCTCTATGCCACATTCTCTAGTCTATCTGTTATTATTGCAGTGTTGCAATCTTTGCCTTGCCATTTACTAGGGTGAGCATCTGTTTTTCATGGAGGGAAAATGTGGTACTCAATTCTTAGGTTCAAAAATCTCTGACTACCCTTCCAAACCCATAACTGCATTTTTTTTTTAGTTCACTTCTTAAAAGGCAAAATGAAGGTAAAGATCTATAGGACAATAACCCAGGTCTAATGGCAAAAGGGGGAAAAAGAGTTTGTTGCCTATTTTTTTAACTCTTGAACAGATTTTTCCCTTTTTAAAGCTCTGTTGTTTTTTATTTAGAATGTATTCAAGTATTAATTTTTTAACCAATGTTTATGTTAACTTGCTATGTGCTAAGTACTATGTTAAGTGTCTGGGTAAAATGATGGATATATATGTGTATGTATATATGCATGCATGTTGGCCTGTATGTATGCACACACATGTATATCCTCATTAAGAAAAATACATATACAAGGAAAAAAGACTGGAAAAGAACATGTGACAATATTCTGGAAAGTAGCATTACAGGTGGTTTTAAGATTTTTGTTTTTCAAATGCTAATAAAAAGCGTGGATTATTATTTATTATCTAGAAAAAATATTTTGAGGAATTTTTTAAAGCTATAGAGATTTGAATTGCTGAATTGCAAACTCTATTGTTCTCTTCATGCATGAGTTCCACATTAAATGTGAATTCGATGTCTAAAACCCACTGTCTGACCATGATTTAACACTACTGCTAGCTGGTGGTGGGTTACTATAATTGCAGGTTTAGCTGTTTGATGTGATGACTAGCTTCTAGGTAAATTTGATTCTTGAAGTTTTCTCTTCTGTGACATGTCATGGTCAGAGGCACGTTTCACCCTATTGGATATCTTATTTCTTTAATGGAGGAGAGCTGTGTTTGAGCTCTGATGAGCAGCCTGGTCTTCAGAATACCCAATCATCCACTCGTAATGGGATTTCCCTAAAAAGATGCATTAAAAATCATTTGGAGACAAGGAAACACATTATAAAATTAACAGACTAGCCCTGGAAAGAAATAATGAGCCCTGACAAAAATAAAACCTTGTGTAAATTGACCAATGTTCTTTCTTTCCCTTGTCTCTGCATAGTTCTACAAAGCAAGGTAATTTGTTTCTTTCCATTCTGGGTCCTTTATAGGCTAGGGTCTAAATATTGACCTCTCTGTTTTCTATACAAATTACTCTTTTTGCACCCAGCTGATCTCTGGATGATTGAATTTTTACCAGAATCTCTTTATTAAGCCTCTCTTCTCCTGTCTTTGCCTCTGAGTGGCTGAGATTGCTGGCACATGCCACCATGCCTGGCTAATTCTTTTGTGTATTTTTGGTAGAGACAGGGTTTCACCATTTTTACCAGACTGGTCTTGGACTCCTGACCTCAGGTGATCCGCCTGCTTTGGCCTCTCAAAGTGGTGAGATTGAGTGTGGGAGCCACCACAACTGGCCACACAATCCCATTTATTTTGTAGCTTGGGCTCTTGGTGTAATATTCAAAAACTTATTGTGGCTGGGCACAGTGGCTCACGCCTGTAATCCCAGCACTTTGGGGGGCTGGGGTAGGCAGATTGGCAGCAGTCAGGACATTGAGACCAGCGTGACCAGCATGGGTGGAGCCCCATCTCTACTAAAAATACAAAAATTAGTCAGGTGTGGTGCTGGGCACCTGAAGTCCCAGCTACTCAGGAGGCTGAGGTAAGAGAGTAGCTTGAACCTAGGGGGGAGTGACAAAGGTTGCAGTGAGTGGAGATTGTGCCATTGTACTCCAGCCTGGGCAACAAGATTGAAACTCCATCTCAAAAAATAAATAAATAAAATTATTGTCAAGACCAATATCAAGGACATTTTTCCCTACGTCCTCTTCTTGGATTTTTATGGTTTCAGGTCTTACTTTTAGGTCTTTTATGTATTTTGAGTTGATTTTGTGGTATAGTGTAAGATAAAGGTCCAATATCATATTTTGCATATAGAAATTCAGTTTTCCTGGAACCATTTAGTGAAGAGATGATTTTTTCCTCATTATGCCCCTTTGGTGCCCTTTTCAAAAAGTAGCTAACCATGAATATTTGGATTTATTTCTGGGAATTCTATTGTGTTTCACTGGTCTATGTTTCTGTTTCTATGATGATACCATACTATATTGGTTGTTATAGCTTTGTAATATAGTTTTAAATCAGGATGTGTGGGAAAAAAAAGAAAAAGAAAACAAACTACTCAGTCTCATTAAGCCAAAACCAAACAAAATTGATACCAACTCCTCTCACACTATATATTGTAATTTTTCCAACCTGGATGAAATTGATATTCCTTCCTAACAGAATTTCCTTAAATAGTTTGATCATTCCTACACCCTTCCTCTTTCTCATTATGCCCCATCATCAAGTTATCAGCTTAGTGATGCCTAGTCCATGTTTCAGAATTCTAACTTACCTTTGAAAATTTCACCAAAAGGAAAGAATATAATGTTTCCAATTAATTGATAACCTAAACTGGAGATGAAGATGGGGGATCACTAAATAAACAAGTGAGGAAAAAGCAAACATGAACACAGAGTTTTCTCAAAGCTGCATGTTTTCTTATATGTCAACACACCTAATATTGGAATGCAGAGCATGGTCTGTATGTGATTAATATGTATGTTTGATCCTGCAATGCCTTCCAATATCAGACAGGTTAACATGTGAGAAATTTGTCTGTAGTCGTTCCCCACCATGAACGTTTACAAATATTATTACTTCTATGGTGACTTTACAATCAATGGCATCCTGGAATGAGGAAAACAAAGGTATCTCTCCCTCATGATAAGACCTGTTTTGATGATGAACGTGAATGACTGAATGTTTGGCAGAGCATTTTGAGCACTTCAGTAATGCAGAATGCCCACTCTGCTTTGGATCGTTTGCAAAATTCAGCCACAAAGCAAAGCCACGTCTGGAGCCAATGGGAGATCTATATTTACATTTTAGGACGAGACTTGCTTCCTTTATGCCCTAAAATACTGTTGAAGATTGAGAGAAAAGAGGAACACTTCTAACTGGAAGGGGTTTGTTTTGCTTTTCTCACTTAAAAAGACAATTTTAGTTAAAATTTTAAAATAAACGATTTAACAAGATAAACAAAGGCAAAGACTCCTATAACTAGAAACACAAAATCAAATTCTGGGGTTTGCTAGAGATGAGATTGGGTGTAGAAGAGATGGGATTTTAAAGGCGGCTTTGTGTGTGATCCATCATTACTTTTGTCTTTGAAATGAATACATTGAAGAAGTGCTTAACAATTAGCTACTGCCAAAGAGAATTGTTACGTTGACTCTTGTGCAGGCTGGCATGCTTCTCATTCACTAACGTGGGAGCAGGATGAAGAATGCTGAGCTCTCCACAGAAGTTGGAGGTCTCTGGAAAGTTCCTGCAGAACACCAGCTGCCTACCTGACAGTCACATCGAGCAGGAGAACATGGGCGCATGTGCTGTGCTCCCAGATAGGTATTCTCCTGGATTTGAGTTGTAATGAGATTAATTCAGAAAAACAGCAAGACAGGAAATATGTGTCGATTTTGATACTAACTGTGGCAGTTAAACCACAATTATCTTTGCACAATAGTGTTCAGTGCTTACATAAATAGGTGAATTTTTTAAATACATGGATTTTCTCCCCATTTTTAAAAGGAGCATCTCAGGAAGTGTTACAATCTATGACACAAAGGACAAAATGAGGAAGGTGACGTTTAGCTGAAAATAGGAAACTAATTCTAAGAACTGCCAGCTTGAAACTTAAATCCTGATTCCCTCCACTAGATAATGACGCAAGGAGTGCCTCTGTATTCACAGCAGCTCAGATAATTTAGCTGTTTTGTAAGAATCCCCAGGAGTTGGAAACCTTAGTTCCAAACAGAAAATATTTGGTACTTACCACCCACTTAAGAAAATAATGAGAATCGCTGCCCCTCCCTCAGTTTCTAAGTAACTCAGCACTCCCTCTACCAAGGACACCCGGGACATGGAAGCTGGGAGCCAAGTGCTCACTTTGTTTAGATCTGAAGACCTAGTTCTGGGAATTTTCACTTGTAAATATAGAAGATAATACAGTTCAGTGGAAAGAGCTCCGATTGCTGGATTTTGTCTCTACCATTTATGCACCGTCCTTGGACCAATAAGTCCCTTGATTTCTGGGAGTGTGACAAGGGGACCAATATTAGCTGTATAGCTCCTAAGATATTTATAAGAATAAAAATATGACAATGATAGAAAAAGTGCTATGGGCATTACAATATTCATGACATTTTAATCATTATTAACGAATGTGAGTTTAGAATTTATTTAGAGTACTCTAATTTTTGAAATATAGATTTCCTCTTTGTATAAAAGCAGGCCATTTTCTGGTATTTTCCTATTTCTAGCTTTCTATCAAATCTTCCAATATAGGTGAATGAAAACAAAGATATATTTCAAGCTAACTGGAGTAAACCTGTATGTTACTCTCCTTGCCATGTATGCAAATTATCCATTAGGTTAAATCATATTAAATTGCTAATTCTGGATGTAAAAATAATTCAGTATTGGCTATTATGTACGTTTCAACCTAATACTACCATTCTCGTCATATAGATGAATCGGATGGGATGTAGAGAGATCAGCCCAAAGTGAACCAGAGCACGGCAGAACAGAAATTTGACCTCAGGGCTCCTCTGCACCCAGAGCCTCTGCACCATATTGACAGCAATTGAGCCAGCTTAGTAAACTTTCTTTGCTGCCTGGGATGTAATTTTACGGACTTGAGATGAATCAGCACAGCCTGGCACTCCCACCTCCCACTCATCCTGGGCTTCATTTTCCTTTTATCAGGGATTCCCCACACTTTCCACCGGCACTGGGCTACTCCGATTGGCACCTTTCTGCTTGGAACAGAGCCTGACGAGGCATCTTTGAAGTATTAGTTTTCACAAGTGTCATTCTAATGGTCAAACATCTGCTCATATTTTTGACCTTGATTATATGTTCTTTTCGTCTTAAGCACATTATTTGAGAATTCAGATCCAAGTTAGGTTTTGGAGCATTACTAAACCTCTGAGCACACTTTCTTTTGAGAGCCTTGGACCCTGGAATGCTACCTCTTTTTTTGTTTGTGTTTTTTTGCTTGCCTTGACACTGATGAGACGGAGCCTAGGAATCTGTTTTAGAGAGATACTCTTTGTTTCTAAAGTAGTGTATCAGCTTACATTTTTTGAGTGATTACTATTTATAGGCACTAAGTGCTTTACATGTGCCCTGCATTTTAATTCTCGTACTAGCACTCTGAGATGGGTATTGCCATGAACTCACTTGACAGATAAAGGAAATGAAACACGTGGAAGTGAGGGTCTTGCTCAAGCTTGTGTGGTTAGGAGGCACTAGTGCTGGGATTCTCATCCAGGCTGTTGGACTTCAGACCCCGAGCTGTACCACAGTATTCCATTGTCTCCTTGGTGTTGGTGCCTGAATTATTTCTTCACTTGTGTAAATATTTCATGCCAAATCTTTATATGTAAATGTAAACACTTGTGATTCATTATCCAGCTTAAACATGATTTTAAATCCAAGTAGCCATAAATATATTCATATTTTGTATCAAGTAAACAAATCTTTTGACAATTAAAAAACATCTTTTTACTTTTAAGCAGATGTTTGGGTCCCTGCGGAAGTAGTCGCTAGCTGACATGAGATGACGTGATGCCTTAGCCAAAGTGACAAGCCTCTAAGCCCCTTACTCTAGCGATTTCTGCTGTTTTGTATGGGATTACTGAAAGACATGAGAGGCCATTTCATGCCTTGGAGCATTACTGCTTAGTCCCAGGATGTCACAGAACCCTGACAATAGGTGGTGTAGGATCACATACATGTTTAAGTTCTGAGGAACTTCTCTGCTCATTAATTTATCAAAGCCCCATTTAGGAAAATCTCGCCTTTTAGCTTCGGGGAAACCCTGACCTTTTTTTCCAGATTTTTGTTTTGTTTTATGCTGCTTAAACTAATGAGGAATGATGAATGTGCATTTCTTATTTCTCTAAATTAGTAGCAATTCCTTGAAATACAGACAAAATAATGCAGGGAATATATTTATGGCAGATAGCATGATACAGTGGAATGCATAAGAGAGGCAGAAACCGAGGAACTGGCTTAAATGTTGGCCCAGCTATCTACCAGCTACATAAGAGTGGGAAAGCCAATTAAGCTTTCTGAATCTCAGTTTGTTTATTCCTTCATTCATTCGTCTTTTAAGTTTCCACCAAATTTTAGGTAGAGACTTAGGTCCAGAGTAAGACACTGAAGAGGTGTTTTTTTTTCCTCTATAAAACAGCAGTAACACTACTTCTTTGAGTTCCAAAATGTTTGTTATAAAACGGAGTTTTCAGGCAGGTGTGAACATCTTCATATTAAGAAGCTTAATTAAAAGTATGATTCACTTTATGCATTAAAAATTTTACAATTTAAAAAGTCATACTTAAAAATTGTGGTAACATAGACATAACATAAACACAGTGGCTCACGCCTATAATCCTAGCACTTTGGGAGGCTGAGGCGGGTGGATCATCTGAGGTCAGGAGTTCAAGGCAGTCTGGCCAACATGGCGAAACCTCGTCTCTACTAAAAATACAAAAATTAGCTGAGTGTAGTGGTGGGCACATGTAATCCCTGCTACTGGGGAGGCCGAGGCAGGAGACTCTCTTGAACCCAGGAGGCGGAGGTTGCAGTGAGCTGAGATAGTGCCACTGCACTCCAGCCTGGGCTACAGAGTGAGACTCCATCTCAAAAACAAACAAACAAAGTACCATTTAAATCATTTTAAATAAAAAAGTTGATGACATTATTCAAAATATTTTGGAACCATTGCCATCATCTAGTTTCAGAATTTTTATGACCTCAAGTGAAAATCTGTATCCCATTAATCCTATCCCCAACTCCTAGCAGCCACAACTCTGCTTTTTGTCTCTATGAATGTTCCTGTTCTAGGTATTTAATATAAATGCAAGAACACAATATGTGACCTTTCGTGTCTGGGTTCATTCACTTAGCATAATGGTTTTGTAGCATGTTGTAATCATGCATCATTTATTTTATAGTTGAATAATATTCCATTGACTGAATGAATACACCACATTTTATCCGTTTACCTGTTGATGGACACTTGGGTTATTGCCACTGTGAACATTTGTGTATACGTTTTTGCTTGCACATCTATTTTGAATTCTTATGGGTATACACTTAGGAGTGGAATTGCTGGTCCATACGGTAATTCTGTGTTTAAATTGTTGACGAACAGTCAATTATTTTCCACAGCAGCTATGCCATTTGACATTCCTGCCAACAGCATGTAAGTGTTCCGTTTTCTCCACGTGCTCACCCATGCCTGTTATTTTCCACGTTTTCTACAATTACCTTCCATAAAGGTAATTGGGATCTGCAGATAATGGATACTGTCACACTGTCAGTCTAGGGTCAGCTAATTCTAACATAACTTCACTCACTGTACTAGTTTTTTCTGAGGTATTTCTATAGAATACATTTTGTACTTATAAAACTGCAAAGTGGCTAAATTCCCTGTTTCTGCAGTTAAAAGGTGTGTGGCAACAATATGTTAGAAATTGATAATAAACAGTGTTCTTGAGAACAGCTTTAAAAAAATTTTTTGGTTATTCTAGTGGATAAGAAGTGATATCTCATTGCTGTTTTGATTTGAACTTATTTAATGACTAATGATGTTGAGCATCTTTTCATGTGCTTGTTGGCCATTTGTATATTGTCTGTGGAAGAATGTCCATTCAAGTCCTTTGCACATTTAAAAATTGGTTTGCTTTTCTCTATTGAGTTTTAAAAGCTCTTTATATATTCTGGGCATTAGATCTTTATCAGACATATGATTTGGAAATATTTTCTCACATTATCTGAGTTGTTGTCTCACTCTCTTGATTATGTCTTTTGATGGACAAAGTTTTTTATTTTGACTATCCAATGTATCTATTTGTTTATTTTATGTCACTTGTGTTTTTGGTGTCATGTCTAAGAAACCTTTACCAAATCGCAGTTTCTGAAGAGTCACTCAGGTTTTCTTCTGAGTTTTATTGTTTTAATTCTTACATTTAGATTGATCCATTTTGAGTTAATATTTGTATATTTTGTGAGGTAAGTGTCCAATTTTATTCTTTTATAGGTACATATCCAGTTGTCCCAGCACCATTTATTGAATAGACTCTTCTTTACCAAATGAATAATGTTGGCACTGCATCAAACAACCAATTGACCATGAATGGTTTTATTTCTGGGATCTCAGTTCTACTTTGTTGATTTGTATGTCTATCCTCATGTCAGTATCACATACCGGTATCACAGCTTTGAAAATGAAAAGTGTGAGCATTTCAGCTCTGTTCTTTCTCTTGAGACTGGTTGGGACTATTCAAGGTCCCTTGTACTTTCATGTAGGTTTTAGGATTGACTTTTCATTTTCTACAAAAAAGATTGCTGAAATTTTTATAGGAATTGAATTTATAGATTATCTTGGGGAGTATTTTGATTTTAATGGTATTAAATATTTCAATGCATAAACATAGTATGCCTTTCTATTTATTGATGTCTTTTTTAAATTAAGGTTTATAGTTTTTCAGCATAGCAATATTGGCTCTTCTTGGTTAAATTTATTTGTATATATTTTATTCCTTTGAATGCTATTGCAAATGGAATGTTTAAAAACAGTGTTCAAATTATTTATTGCTCATGTATAGATTTGCAACTGATTTTTGCATATTGATGTCATTTCCTACAACCTTGCTGTTCACATTTATTAATTCTGTTTATTTAGTGTGCTCTCTAGCATATTCTATATAAAGATCATGTCATCTGCAAATAAATATAGTTCTACTTCTTCTTTTCTAATCTAAAAGCCTTTTATTCCTTTGCCTGAATAATTGCTCTGGCTGGAATTTCCAGTACAATGTGGAATAGAAGCAGTGAGAATGAACATCTTTGTCTTATTCTTGATCTTAGGGGAAAACATTCAGTCCTTTTCTATTAAATTAGCTGTGGATGTTTCACAGATATCTTTTATCAAGGTCAGGAAATTTCCATTTTTTTCATAGCTTTTTGAGTGTTTTTATCATGAAGGGGGTTAAATTTTTATCAAATGCCTTTTCTGCAATTAATTTAGAGAATCATATGGTTTTATCATTTATTCTGTTGATAAGATATATTACACTAATTAATTTTCAGATATTAAACCAACCTTGAATTACTAGAATAAGTTCCACTTGGTTTGCATATACACAGCATATAGGTTTTTTTATTTGTAACTGGTTTTGGCTTGCTAGTATTTTGTTAAAGGTTTTTACATCTATATTAATATGATATATTGATTTATTTTTTTGTGATATCTTTGGCATCAATAGGAAGTTAGGAATTCATAAGAGGCAAGGAGTAGGGGAAGATTGGAAGTATTCCAAGGCTCCTAACTAACTAGGGAAAAATTTTCAAATCATACAGCAGTGCAAAAACAGCAAGACAGAGTATACTATGCTTTCTATTTATCTTTGACACTTACATGTAGGGCTTCCTTAATCTATTTTACCTCTTTTGTAAGCTTATTTATTGAACTGGCTGAAGAGATAGGAATAAAGCTTTATAGCCATGAAATAACTGAAAGAACTGCTGTAATTGTGGTATCATGTGCCTTTGAACAGACTTGATTTCTCTTACCTCTTTGGTACATTACTGGGTATATATCCAAAGGACTATAAATCGTTCTACTATAAAGACACATGTTCCTCTATGTTTAAGGGATGATCTATGAAAAGCCTATTAAAAATAACATGAGTCTGTCTTATTATGTTTGGCTAAAGTTAGAATCCAGTAAATGTTTGTGTCCCTTTCCTAATCAGTACATTAACTGGAATTAATAATTGATAAACAAAGTACTCCCAATACTTTTTGAGGTTGAAGCATATGGCATTATTAATTTAATCTCCCCCAGCAAATTGTGTTTATGCACACATGCACATACACGCTGCCCCCCCATACAGGTATGAAAATGTGTATATATGCATCTGTATGTGTATATGATTAAACATGACTCTACGTTTGAACATTCAGTGAAAATTAAGAAATAATTCATACAGATGATATAGGATGGCTTAAGTCTACAAGTTAAAATTATCATTCTGTTAAAAAGCAAAATAGTATATGCAAATTAATTTCCCATCATAAGTTGCTTATTTCCAATTGTCACAGCAACTCTGACATAGGTTTGAGGGCTGACATTTCATCCTTGGCTGTGTGAAGTTTCCAACTCATGACTGTTTGTTGCTGAGAGTCCAGAGCAGAACTGGAGGGAAGATGCTTCCACTGTCTGTTCCCAGAGAGGGAGGCGCTGGGAGCTCCTTGCCACAGACTGACCTCTGTTCCCTCCCCTGCTGAGCTGGTGGTTGCCCAGCCCCTACCAGTGTTACCTCACTTCCTCTATTTGGAGGTCCTCCTCCACCTCTTCCCTAATTCATCTCCATGACGTGTCTCAAATTTTTCTGCATTAAGTTGTCACTAAGGCCACTACTTTGGGCCCCTCTGTCTTGAGATAGGTCAGATGCCATTTATAGAAGGAACTCTATCTCTAGACATGTAATGAGGTAAAGAGGCAGGCCTAGGCGGTGCTTAGTGTCCCCCTCAGGGTAAGAAAATGGAGGTTGGAGGAGCCACAGGGTGAGGATGCTGTCAGGGGAGGAGAGGCTGGGGATGAGTGTCCAAGAGCACAGCAATCTCAATCGTGTTCAGGGAAAGCTGTCAGCTGTGGGAGTGGGAGTAGGGTAGGCAGGTGGTGATGGGATCCTAGTGGTAAATAGGCTGTAGACCATGAACATATCTAGTAAATGATGCCAAGTGGGATGGAACCACTTGAAAAACTGGTTATTGGAGCCTGGGTCTTTGCCACCCGGACCCAGGTAGACTTGATATTGAGAGCAAGGCATTTAGAGGACTACATGGAGACAGAAAAGGACGCACTCAAAGTCCATTCCATAGACTAAGGCATGCATGGGACAGGGCGAGTTGGTGATTGGGGCCCAGAACAGAGCCTCCCTGGTTAGCCATGTAATAAGAGTGATGATATTAAGTTCTGCCTGTTGAATGGAGAGAAGGAGGTGGTTGCAGAAGTTTAAGTAATTGCAACCTCAGTCAAAACCGATTCAGGAACTAACTGTGAGAGAGGGAGTGAGCATTTGGGTAGGGGTGATCCTTGAATTGAATTATAAGAAAGTAGTGGGAGAGGTCTCAAGTGGGCAGGTTACAACACCATGTCAGGAAAGGAGACCCACTGATTGGGCCACTCAGTAGTTAGGTGAAGAAGCCAGGTCAAGGGTTTCCAATTTTTTCAGGTTGGAGAGGATCAACTTTGTGAGGGCACCTTGAAGTGATCACATTCTCAGAAACAAACCCATGACAGGCAAACTCACATGACGCCAAATTATAATCCAAAGCAATCCTTTTGTGAATTTACCATAAGAATCACTTCTTTCTAGTGATATTTATGTATGGAACCTGGCATACCACTTTCAAATCAGTAACTATTAGGATAGGATTAGAGCACAGCATGGTGAACACTCCCAGAACACTTCCTGGTACTATTCAGGTCTCTTTAATGCCAATGTGGGCCTAGTCCCAAATTTGACAAGCACCCTCATGACTTTCCTCTCTTCTGTTTTCTAACTCAGATCCTTCTACCACCACCCTCTCCTCTGGTCTGTCTCTATCATTGATGGGACTACTGCTTCTTCATTTGGTTTCTGTGTGGTCTTACTGCTTTTCTAAAGACCACCACAGAGTGCCACCTTCTGTGGCACAGAGAATTCCGGTCACTGAACTTAGAAGCTCATCTCAGCTGTAAGAACATACTCTTAACTTCTCCGTATGGGCCAAGCAGGCAGAATGAGACAGACTGTGTCCTTCCAGCACTTTAGCTCCTTAGTCTTTCTGATGAATGAGTGGATGGAGAGATGGATGAAGAACTCACAAACTCAAAGCAACCAGAATTGTAACATCCACTCGTCTCTCTGTCTTTCATGAAACCTCACCTTCTCATCATTTTCCTTTTCTGTTTGATTGTCACAATTGAGCACTTGTTCCTCAGCATCATTGCTTATTATGTCTCCTAGGGTTTCCACTCCAGAGATGCGCGTCCTCTTCCTGACCTGGGTATGTACCACCACTTGGTGCTGAATTGTGACCCCAAAGTGCTCAAGGAGCCTCCCCAGGCAGGCAGAGCACATGCTTAAACCTGGGACTCTTGAGAAAATGCATATTTTGATTCTGTAGGTCTGAGGTGGGGTGCAAGGATCTGTATTTCTACCGAGCGTCCAGCGCAAGGGTCTGCATGTCTACCGAGCATCCAGGGAAAGGGTCTGCATGTCTACCAACAAGTGGCACAGCTGCCACTTGTTCCTGGACCTTGAGCAACAAGGCCCTAGTGATAAAATCAAAAGCTTAGAGCCGAATCCTGAGTAGGAATCTCACCTTTCTCCATTATCAGCTTCATAATCTCGGACAAGTCCCTCAAACTCTCTGAGTCTCAGTTTTGTGTCTGAGCATGGGGATGCCACTTGGTTCCCAGGTCCTTTTGAGGGCAGAGGTCACATACATTTGGTGCCTCTGCCAGTGCACGCCACTTGTAGTCCTCACCAGGCCCTTCCCTTCAAGCCCTGCCTGAGTCCCTCCTCCACCTAATATCTGGCTTCTCTATCTGGAGGATCCTTGAAGGACAAGGTACAGCTGTTCCCAGGGCCTTTTCTAAGGTATTCAGTCTCCTCTGGGGCCAAGTAGCCCTGTCGTCTGGTTGCAGCTCCTATTGCTACCAGGAGTCACCCTTCCTTTGGCCTCTGGATCGCAGTTCCCAACCCCTGGGATCTTCCTGAGCTTCAGAGGCATACCGGGCTTAGACCCTCACCTTCTACTGGCCCTGTGGAAAAGTGCTCACCTTTATGCCATCAGTCAGGGAGAGCAGGTAGTCAATACCTTTCCCCCACCTCAGCCACAGCTCCTGGCTGGAGAGGATGAACAAGTCTTGCTTCTAAATGGAATGAGGTTTACATTGGTCTGAGGAGCACATTTCTTTCTTGTGGTGATCTGTCCCTCAGAAATTGGTTACTGGCCTGCATTTTCCCAAAGGCCTGGTAGCCCAATTTCAACCTGAGAAGTGGTTCCTCTTTGGCATTTAAAGACCACTTCAGTTTCCGTTGCCACGTGAGATGTGCAATCCCAGATTGCTGAGCAGGGCTTTGGTCACAGGCTTCCTGCCTGCAAAGAAGAAGACAGCCTAGCTTTTTACTTGAAAGAGAGCAGGAGGCTCTTGTGTAGAGAGCAAGGGGAAATCATTAAGTTGTCCATGATTACCAAAGGATATGTAAGAAATATGTTCTCTAAAGTGGAAATTGCTACCCTTGGGTAACAGGAAAAGGCTGACCATTACATTATACGTAGGAAATGGGAGATAATGAAATCGATGCCAAGCACACAGTGCAACCTCGATAAGGGAGTTTGCATCACAGCCCTCCCAATTCATTTTCACAGACGGTTCTTCTCTCGGGCATGTAAACTTTGTCTCCAATATTAATCGGTGAAATGAAAAAAGAGATTTGCCCAGTTGTGGTTATTGTTGTTGGAGACTAATACCAATAAAGTGGTAGTAAAATATCTCCACAATATCCTCTGACACTGGAAAGAACCTCAAGGGATGAAAGCTGACTTGTGAATTCCCCCACCCTATAAAATGCTGCTGGTTCTAAGGTCTTATGGAAATCAGAGAGAAGTCATTTCATTTAAGTCTTAATGGACTCGAGCTTTAAACAGTTTGTGTACACAGCCCCAGCATGTCAGGAGAGGCCATAGGTAACGTCTGCAAAAAAGATTTGTCACGCCAAATGATTCACCCAGCATATCAGGTAGGCAGCTGCAATGCAGGCTCCTTCCATATACGACTATATTCATAGAACTGTAATGCCAGGAAATGCCCAGAAAGTACCCTCTCATATCATAGGTCCAGACTATTCCTTGGTCCAGCAAGGCACAGTCCACAAGTTAGGAGCCAAGCTGGAACAAAGACTCCCAACTCCCATCCCAGGAGGAGTGCCGCACAGACTCCCACAGCCCAGCCCTCCTGACCCACCCTCTGCTCTCGTGGAAGTTGTAATGTGAGGCTACCAGGTGCCCAATTCCTCTGGGGCTTGGGGAGGCCTTCGCAGTCAGGTCTGTGGGTCTGGTGACTTCTGGAGTCTTGCACCCGTGGTCCAACATGCTGCCTATGCTTGGAAACAGCTGTGATTTAACTCAATATATACACACACAAATCAAAGGTATCCTCAAAGCATGATAAAAGAAATGGATGGTGCGAAGCTCCCAGTCAGCAACAAAACCCACAGGCGTGTCCCTCTGGCCTGGACTCCTCAGGACAGAGAGCCATGGAGACTGTAGTGCTGGGTTGGGCCAAGATGTCACCAGATCCAGCCCTCATGTTGGAGAAGGGATGTTTGGGCCATATGGGAAATGGCTTGTCCAGCGTCACTGGGGACATCCCTGGCTAAGCTCAGGTAAGAACCCAGGGTTTCGGGGTGCTTGGCTGACACACTATCCCTATGGCACCCTGCTCAGGGTCAGGAAGAGGCAGGGTCCCCAGCTGCCTGGGTGAGCTAGTTAAGGCACTGTGGGGCAAATCAGTCACCTCTAGGGAGCTTATGCAAATCAGCACCATTTATTATGGGGAGGCACAGGTCTCTCTCTGAACCCATAGGAAGCTTTTGGCTTTTTTGCGCTACCTCTGTCTCACACACACGTTTCTGTTGGTGTCTGACTCTTTCTCTATAGACAGCATTGTTTGCGCCTCACTGCTCGTGGCGGAATAGTCCATAAATCCAGCCACCCAAGACTCTCAGTCTCAGCTCCACAGGGATGCCAAATTTGAAGGTGCTGGTCTCTGATGCTCACCTGTTGTTGCAGGTGAGGACTGGCAGGTACAACTGGTCGAAAATCAGACAATGAGAAGCTATTCCTGAGACTCCAGGAACCTGCACAGGGTTGTAAATAAACTCTGCAGACATAGGTGTCACTACATCTAGAGATCTGTGTCCTTCCCCTACACCAAGGCAGCCTCACCAAATCCAAATACTCACCAACCCTATGTTTCTGTCCTCTCCACTCAGATGACAGGCACAGGGCCCTAGAGGATGGAGCGGGGGACTCGGCTGCATGCTCATGCAGCCCTGCCTTTGCAGGCTCCGTCCTCACTCTGGGGTCAAGTGCACCCATCAGGAGAGATTCTGGGCTGTCCATCTTCGCAAGCAGCCTTCCCTGCATTAACAATCACGATGCTCCCTCTGTCCAGTGGGAACCTCCAGCAGGCCAGTGTTGGGGATGTGCATATCAGAGAGGTGAAAGGTCTTTTTGTTACAAACTGCATTCTTGCTTCAAAATAACCTCAAGCTCCCCCTGGAACACGAGCTTTGAAGTTCATGGTCCCTGACGGCAGCCACAGAGAATAACAAGGTGTGTGAACTGGGAACCAGGGAGGCAGCCCCGGTGTGTTGAAAGCCAATTTCCCAACTCTCCTTTCTGGCCCATGGGAATTTCTGAACTGCCCCCACCTGGTCTCCTGGCCTTCCAGTTCCCTCTGTTTTAATCCAGCTCTGCTGTTGGCTCTACGGAGCTTTTCAAAGAAAACTTTCCTCTCTTGTTTTAACCCTGCCAAAACTCACCAAGGCTGAATGAGCTCAAGTCTAAGTTTGAAGCAGAGCTCTAAAGCCCTGTGGGACCTGGTGCCTTTCCCCTCCAGCCCTCTGCAGACATGCTCCAAACCTGGGATCGCAGGGAGCACTCCAGCCAGTGCAGAGCAAGCTGGGCAGCATAGTCAGCCCGCCTCCAGCGACAGCCATGCTCTCTGAGGGCTCCCTGAGCAGCTCTGGCACCGGGACCAAGGTGGGGATGTTATGGGTCCTTGGTCCTGTTTGACGCCATGACTCTGAGTGGTGAGGGGACATAGACCTAACGCCGTTCTAATTCTGATGTGTGAATTATTGAGTTTTGGTCTCACAGAACTTGGCGGCAGTTTTAGAAATTAAATGGTGCACATCCGCATCTCTTTGTTACAACTGTTGTTAATTAGGACCCAGGTCATCTGTGCTAGGATTCAAAAGTATAAGCAACAGTGTCCGAGAACTATGTGGTCCGGAAAGACCAAGGAGCTCATAGAACTGGCACTGATTGAATTCTTGTCAATGCCCAACTCTGTGCTAAGCCATTTATAGATCTCAGAAGGACAGATGGAAAAACTGGCAAAGATAAGGGGAGTTTAATGACTGCTAATATCCAGAAAAGGACAGGCCTCAAGGGAAAAAGATATGGGGGAGAGAGGCTGGCTCAGAAGAGCGCAGCAGAACTCAGGTGGATGCTGCTCTTTTCCACCTCAATCTTTGGTGAAAGATGAATCTTTCCTGGAAAGCATCATGCAACTGTCAATAGGATCCATCTGTCCAGGTTTGCTCTGAGCAGAGCCCCTGTGCTCTCTGGAAAGCACAGCCACACCACTCTGGGGACACTCACGTCCCCAGCTTCTCACCAAGGAGGTGGATAGATGTGGCCTGGAGAAATCCTTGCTGCCTCTAGGTCTGGTTTGGGAGCCATTCTGCGGGAGTTCCCCACCACACTGCCCCATCTCTGAGGCTCCTCTTTGTGCTAAGAAGGGTATGGGGACCCCAGAGAGGGTGGCAGCAGCTGCTACTATCCAGGCACCTAAGGGCAGCTGGCTGACCAGAGAGAGCTTCCTTCCAGAGAGAGGCAACACCTGAGGGTCCCTAGAAAACACCCAACTGCCTCGGTCCCTTAACAAAATGCTCCTTCCAGAAACAAGAGCTTTCTCTTTTCAACTCAATATCAGTAGCTGAGCACCTTCCAGCTTGTGCTTCATGTCCAACTTCCTCATCTTCCTTGTCCAGCCCGATGCAATCTCCCTTCCCAGGGGCGCATCAGGCCTCACTAGATTTGACAATGAATGCTTGGCCTGGTCTCGGTTTCCCGCAGAGGTCGGGAGACTAACAGCTTCTTCTCTTCATGCTGCTGAGTTAATTAAAGTAGCTTGTCTTTGTTTAGTGGCAGCTGTGAGCCAGACAACGTGATAATTTCATCATCGTATGTGCTAAACCTGAGGCTACCCTCTGTTTTACAGATGGGGAAAATGAGGCACATAAGAGGATGTGATCTGCTGAGATTTTGCCCAGGATGGCTGGGATCCCAGGTTGTCCTGCAAATCTACACTCTTTCAGGTCCTTTCTGGAAAATTAAAGGCAGCCTGTGTGAGGAGATCCACGGAGGGGTTGTGGGAGGAGAGAAGAGAGCACAGCAGAGGGCACAAAACCCAGAGTGTCCCCAAGCAAGCAATGGAGGAGCTCAGCCCCTCCCACCACCCTGAGGTCACTGCCAAGGCCTGGTTTGTGTGAGGAGCTTAGCATAGACAAAGAGGGCTGGGAGGGTGCGATTGCTGCAGTGTGTGGCGGTGGGTTGTGCTAAATTTGTTGAGACTGAAATGAAGAGGAGTGGGGAGTGAGGAGGCACAAAAACGTGCACATGTGGAAAGGCCCAGAATAGCAGAAGGGCCTGTGCTCTCCAGCCAGGGAGGCGAAAACACGTCCCACTGCCTGGAGCAGACACTCTTGGGAGGAAACGGAGGCAGCTGGTGAAGACCAGGCGCTCTCCAACCCTGGGCAGTTCCTCTCCTGTAGAAGCCAAGGTACGGATGTGGTTTCCAACTCTCTGGAGGCCTCAAAAGATATGTATCCTGGCCTCATGCATGCTTGATTGAGAGATAAGTGCTGGCCTGGAACCAAGGGGAGCAGGGTGCCCAGCACATGTCTCCACTGCTCGCCATTGCCCGGGGTGATGCCCAAGGTCCACCTGCCTTGTGCACCCTGTTCCTGCCCTGCCCTTCCCCCACACCCACATCCGCTGCTACCTCTGCCTGGCTGGAACATCTGCCCAGGTCAAGCACTGTGGCCTATGTCTGTCCCATGACCACAGACAACATTCTTCTTGCTCTTATCCCATCCTAGGCCACATCTGTTCTTTGTGAATAGAGAAAAGCCACAGTGTGAGAGCGGTGGAAGAATGTAGGCCCCATGTGCCCACCTGCCTGCCTGCCCACCTGCCTGCCTGCCCACCCCATCTCCTGCCCCATCTCCTGCCCCATCCCATGCCCCAGCCTGCCTCTCCTTCTCCCTCCAGGGCCTTTATGCTGCTTGCTCTCAATTCTTGTTCCTGTTCCTTGGATCAGGCCATCCACTCCCTTCTGCAGGATATGGGGCTCCCACCTGCCTTGCCCACCCTCCAGGATGGGCTCTGCCTTAAGCCTCAGCTCCAGTCTTATGTCATGGGCTGCTCAGAGCCAGCCCCACTCTGTCCCCTGCTGGGCACTCCGTCACATACTTCCTCATTTTATTGGTACTACTCTTTATGTATCTGTTGTTCTTCATTGAATATATTCACTGAATACACCGGGGCCATTTCTCCTTCATTTTTTCATCTCAGCACATCTCAAAAGAGCCCTGTATAACAGAAATAGTGGCCTTCACAGGGCCCACCACCTGCACAGGGCTGGCGATCCTCCTCCCACCAGGCTCTGGAAAGTGAGTGTCGGCTCCTGAGTGCACCTCTGGGTGGTCTTGGGATTGTCTGCCAACATTCCCTGGTGTATCCTAAGCGTGACTAAGAGCTTATGAATGTGCTCTGCCACCTCTAACATGAGCTTCAGCCTAGAGAATATTGTTATCAACACAGGACCTGTGGCAGGATGGCACGTGGGCAGGTCTGGGTTGGCAGAGGGAAGAAAAGGGGAAAGAAAAGGAGACTGGGAGGGTATAGGGCAGGCAGGTTCTGCTGGGGCCATAGGAGTCTACCTTGGTGACAGCAAGTTGCCTCACTGGCCCGAGTCTCAGCTTCCCTAAGCCTGGGAAGTGACCCTTTGTCCGCTGAGGGCGCTAGAAGCACTCACAGTCAGCAGAGCCCAGAGCACGCATGTAGACACCTCCCTCCCGATGCCAGTGTGGGAGCACCTGCCTCGCGATGCCAGTGCATGGGTGCCTTCTGGTGCCAGCATGTGGACAACTGCCTCCAGATGCCGGTGTGTGAGCACCTGCCTCCTGGTGCCAGTGTGTGGGCGCCTCCTGATGCCAGTGTGTGGGCGCCTGCTCCCAGTGCCAGCATGTGGATACCTGCCTTCCGATGCTGGTGTGTGAGCACCTGCCTCCTGATGCCGGTGTGTGAGCACCTGCCTCCTGATGCCAGTGTGGGAGCACCTGCCTCCTGATGCCAGTGTGGGAGCACCTGCCTCTTGATGCCAGTGTGCGGGCGCCTCCTCCTGATGCCAGTGTGTGGGCGCCTTCTCGCGGTGCCAGTGTGTGGACACCTGCCTCCCGATGCCGGTGTGTGAGCACCTGCCTCCTGATGCCAGTGTGGGAGCACCTGCCTCTTGATGCCAGTGTGGGAGCACCTGCCTCTTGATGCCAGTGTGCGGGCGCCTCCTCCTGATGCCAGTGTGTGGGCGCCTTCTCTCGGTGCCAGTGTGTGGACACCTGCCTCCCGATGCCAGCGTGTGAGCACCTGCCTCCTGATGCCAGCATGTGGATGCCTTCTGCTGATGCCAGTGTGCAGACAGACACCTGCCTCCAGATGCCAGCATGCAGGTGCCTCCTCTCAATGCCAGTGTGTTGATACCTGCCTCCTGATACCAGCATGTGGACACCTCCTCCCGGTGCCAGCGTGTGAATGCCTCCTCCTGATACAAGCCTGTGGGCACCTCCTCACAAGGCCAGCATACAGACACCTGCCTCCCGAGGCCAGAGTGCAGACACCTCCTCCTGATGCCAGCATGTGAATGCCTCCTCTTGATGCCAGCATGCAGGCATCTCCTCCCAAGGCCAGCATTCAGACCCCTGCCTCCCGAAGCCAGAGTGAAGACATCTCCTGATGCCAGCATGCCAGCACCTGCCTCTCGAGGCCAGCACTCTTTTCTGCTGCACTGCAGGTGACTCCTCGTTGTGCCAAGGTCTGTCTGTGGAAGGCACTCTCTGGCAGGTAAACATATGGAGCCAACCTTGCTGACTACAGATCCACCCTTAAATTTGGCTGAATTCAGCCGAGTCTGTCCTGGAGTGAAGTCCTCCTGCCAACTGGAGGGCAGGAAAGGGACTGGCACACATGACCCAGCCTGCAGACACCTTCTCTGGTTACTTGTGGATTTCTTGGCCTTTGTCCCTTCTAACTCAGAAGCTGCCATGTGCCTCAAAGGTGTTCTTATGATTGTGTACAGATCTCACCTCTCCATACCAGACATACTTTGATGTTTTGAAAAAGTCTTCAGAAACAAGCACAAGATTTTGTAGTTGTGACTAAGGAAGTAGATAAAGAGACCCAATAATGTTACTACAAATAACATTCTACCACTTTGCCTTTGTTGAGTAACTTCAGCTTATTTGACACTAGCTTATGAAGAAAGACAGTCAGGTATTTGTTATGACATTTTCAAGAGGCTGAAAGTGACTTGTCCACACTAGAGAGAGGCAGAGAAAGTGTTAAAAGTTCTGTCTCTAGCTCACAGGCTTCTCCCACGCTGGTGAGCAGAGACCACACATCCCAAGTTGGCCATGCTGTCTTCCAGTGTTCAAGAAGAGGTGGAAGGAGATCTTGGGTAAAAGGTTTCTGGATACAGCAGGCCATTGCATAAGACTACTTGATCAAGCCTTCGAGTGTCCTCTCTGGCTTGTGCTGGGGACACAGTTATTGCAAAGGTGATGCCCACACAGATAAGAAGAGATTTGCGTAGTTCCTCGGCCGGTTTGCACACATTCCCATTTGACCCAACTCTGAGGTCATAAAACCACTTGCTCATGGGAGAATTCAGTGAAAGGCAACCCTCCTCCCACCTCCTTCAAATTCTAATTTCGACAGCAAGTCATTGAGTGGTCAAGCACAACTCCTAGTGGACAGAGAGTGTTTCACTTTGGTCAGCAGAATGGACCATTGTTAGGAATAAGTGTTCTAGAGACACAGAGGCCCAGTTGCCAGCTCCATCATGCTCTGTGTGACCTGAGCAGATAATGCACTTTCTGAGTGTTAGTTTCTACTTCTGGAAAATTGTGATCATGATAGTATTTATTTCAAAAGACTACTGTGAAAAAGAATTAGGGTCACATATGTTAACGGTGACAGTCCTTTTAGTGTGAGCTGGGGATGCTCTTTCTGGCACAGCCTTTGTGATGCAGGGCGGTGTATGGAGGCACAGCCAGTGAGACAAGGTCTCCAGAATAATCTTTTCCATCCTCTAGGGAATCATTTTATTTGCACTTCAATGTAGAGTGTGACTCTGGTAATTATTTTTGCAGAGAGTCATTAATAAGAAGATGGCGTGAATGAGCCCAGGCAGTGACTCATGTCACTTTCCAGGTTTAAGGATGGGTTTGGGCTGTGTGTGTTCTCAGTCCCTCCTGCATCCCACCGTTCACAAGGCTCAGCCTATAGTCAGTGTGTGTAGAAGAAAGAGTGTAAAGGTGTGAGCTCTGCTCAGAGAAGCACAGAAGGAAAAGGTCTAACCATAGACTCAGTAGGGAGAGGGAGACGAGAGTCGATGGATGTGACAGCCGGATGCCGAGGAGTCGGAGCTGTGAACCCCTGCCACCATGCTGGAGCATGCGCGGTGTGATCGGGACCCTGGGCAAAGAGCACATGAAAGTCACAACTAAGTCTTATGCACTTACAAGACGCACACACTTATTCTGTGTGAGTCATAAGGCCACCTTGCCCACATGACCTGCCAATTCAATGAAAAATATGCTAAATGATAGCAGTCAACCCTGTGTAATACATATTTTGTTCTCTGAGGAAAAACCCCAAAGGTCTTTCTAGCAGGCACTTACGATTATGAACACTCCCCTCTGGGTCTCCCACGCAGGTTCTGGGATTCCACATTGGCTGCTGAATAGATCAGACTGGAAACAGCTGTGGCTCTAGCCCCACATCTACCACGTGTATGCCCTGTGTTCATAGACAAGATTCCCTGTTTCTATAATACCTGCCTCTTATTCTATAATTTATGATGTTATCATGATCAAATTCGAGATAATATATACCTATAAAATACATTTTTTTCAAACAAGGTGTCAGGATCAAAATAAAGACCTAGCATTATGTGGTTGAAATCACCTTATGCTTTTGTCTTGAAGCTTCTCCGAGATTCTGTTAAAATGTTTGAAAATATTTTATTCCTGAAAAATAGATCCCAGTACTTTTAGAGGACAGTTTCTTGAGTGAAATGTGGACTAAGTCAGGTCATGAACACTCCTTATTGCAGGGGGCATCTCAGCTACGACTGCACTGCTATGGCTGAAGTCTGGGATCTCTCAACAGAATATGGAGATGTTTTCTTTCACGCTGTGCTTTCCTCCTTGAAGAGAGAAAACTATTTCAATCAAGCAAAAAGTCCACCTGTTTCGGCTGCGGACCTGTTCTATCCACTGTTGTCGGAAGGGACTCAGGACATAGCAGTGTCCTTCTCAGTTAATAAAGACGGTGAGACCTGGCTTTAATTAGTTCTAAGGGCAGACTGGGTGTGGTGACTCACGCCTGTAATCCTAGCACTTTGGGAGGCCGTGGCGGGTGAATCACCTGAGGTTAGGAGTTCGAGACCAGCCTGAACAACAGGGTGAAACCCCATCTCTACTAAAATACAAAAATTAGCTGGGCATGGTGGTGCCTGCCTATAATCCCAGCTACTGGGGAGGCTGAGGCAGGAGGATCACTTGAAACCAGGGTGAAGGTTGGGGGTGGTTGCAGTAAGCTAAGATTGTGCCACTGCATGTCACCCTGGATGACAGAGCAAGACTCCATCTCAAAAAAAAGAAAAGAAGGAAAAAGAATAACAGGGCCAAGGTGAAGAGTGAAGAATGGTAGATGACAAACTGGAAACTCGAAGGGCTTCTGATGTCAGATCACTCAGACCAAGAACCCCAGTACCAGGAAAGGGCAGGCTGTGTTGGAGGGAGGGCAGCTTAGGGAAGCCTGGGCTGTGGGGGCTGACTGTATGAATGTGTTTTGTATGGAGACAGTGTCCTCATTGGTTGAGAGGTACCGTTCTGTACCTAAGTGCATAAATCATCAGCTGACGGTTGCCATCTTTTGCCAGAAAAGTCTTGGTGATGTTGTCCCCCAGCCTTCCGTGCAGCGCTGGGATTTCACACATTGGGCCTTCCTGTAGCGTGTCACACCAGCACCCACTTTTCACTCTTCTCCCTCCCTGACCCCAGCACACCTAACCCAGCAGTTAGTTCTGGGGGACAATACCTTAAACCCTTGAGGCCTCCCACATCCACCTGCTGGCAGCCAGCCTCCTGTCCTGGGCCTCTATGGCCTCCACCCAGGCCTGCTCCCCCTTCGCCCTGCATCTCTCCTCCACAGAGAGCCTCAGCTTCATGGCAGCCTCCACCCAGAGCAACAGGCTCTACTCACAAACCTCCCCGCCTCCTCTAATTCTGGGAGCAGAACCAACGTCCTTCCCAGCCTGGTTTCCCACACCCCACCCAAGGCGGCCTCTCCATCTTCTCCCTGCCCTTTCCTCGGCCTGGAAGAGTCACTCCATTCCCCCAGGTCTTGCTCAAATGTCACTTCCTCAAAGAGGCCTTCCGTGGCCACACCCGTGGGCCCGAGCCACTCAGCTGGACTGAGTCTCCTGCCAGCGGCAGTGGGAAAGAATCTGCATCCAGATTTTGTCTTTGCTGCTGTGTTTTTGGTCAACTTCCTCTCATTGGAAGCAACCTTCCCTGAGGGGAGTTGGTTGGAGCCTCCCCAGTTTCAGCCCAGCGCTGCCTGCCTTGGTGTGGCCTCAGGGTCAGCGCAGAAGGAATGAGTTTGAGGTAACAACCTCAAATCTGCTTTTCCCAACCCCTCCTCTCTGAGCTCCTTGATGGAAATCTTTGCTGGTTAAGTCTCCTCCTTGCTTCCATCTCTGCCTGCTCCAGCATCTTCCTCTCCCTCCAAACCCTTTTTAGGAACATGCGCTCCCTATACGCTGTGCACCCTGGTGCAGTGGGGGCTGGGCCTAACGTGGGCCTCAGTCCTGGGCCAGAGTGCTCACCCCTCCCTCCTTTGTCGGCATCGTGGCCTTCCTCATGGAGGCCCCATCATCTGCTGCTGCTGCTGCTTTGCCTTAGAAAACTCAGGCACACTCAGTGACTACCCCTGCCCTGTGCCCCTCGTGAGTTCACAAGGTGGTTTACAGGGTGCCTGCTCTGTGCGGGAGCTTAGGCAGATCCGGACAGCACAGAGAAACAAGCAGAAGCTCATTTCCAGTGTGTTCCAGGGGGTTCCTCTCCTAATCCAGGGACAGAGGAGCTCACCGGTGACACTGCTGTGAAGGGAGAGGTGTGGCAATAGAGAGGGCTGTGGGAGTCCGGGGAGAGCCCATCAGCCTCATGGGGGCTGGGAGTGGGTGGCCCAAGGTCGATTCCATCCCAGATTCATCTGGCCCAGCTCCTCAGTGCCAGGAGAGGTGCCCTGGCTTCCTTCTCTCCATCTTCCATTCTTCCTCAGCCATGCCAGTCCCTGTGCAAAGTGATGAATCACTTCATGGTTAGGGAAGCAACTCATCACAGGTCCAGCGTCCTTCACAAGCTGACCCATGTATCTTTTTAGCACCACCCCCAACCCCCGCTTTGCACACACTCCCCACGCTGCAACCTCAGCCGACTTCCGTGGCCAGCTATATGGGGTCTTGTTGGCCAGGCTGCTCCTCTGCCTGGAATAACCTCATCTTCCTCCCTGGCAGGCAAATGTGAGTCACACAGGGCTTCAAAACACACTCAAATGTCACCTCCTCTTTGAACTTACCTGCCCGTCTTCCTGGCTTGCCCTCCCCCATCCACAGCCGATGCTATCTTCCTTTGAACTCCTGTCAACTGGGTAAGACTTCTGTGCTGGCACTGCCTGAGTGCATGGTAATAAACAAGTGCTTATTCACAATAGCAAAGACAATAGCAAAACCAACCTGGAGCCCAACGGCAGTGGACTGGATAAGGAAGGCATGATACATAGACACTGTGAAATAGTATGCAGCTGTAAAAATGGAATCGTATCTCATTTGCAGCAACATGGATGCAGCTGGATGCCATTATCCAGAGTGAATTAACACAGGAGCAGAAAAACAAATACCACATGTTTTCACTTACAAGAGGGAGCTAAACGTTGGGTACACATGATAAAGATGGTAGCAACGTGGGGGACTACTAGAAAGGAAGGGAGGGAGGGGGAGGACTGAAAAACTACCTATTGGGTACAATGCTCGCTACCCAGGTAGTGGGATCAATTGTACCGCAAACCTCAGCATCAGGCAATATATCCATGCAACAAACCTGCACATGTACCCCCTAAAGTTGAAGTTAGAAAGAAGAAATAAAGAGAAAGAGAGAGAGAGAGAAGGAAGGAAAGGGAAGGAGAGGGAAGGGCAGGGGAGGGCAGGGGAGGAGATGGGAGGGCAGGGGAGGAGATGGGAGGGCAGGGGAGGAGATGGGAGGGCAGGGGAGGAGTGGGAAGGGCAGGGTAGGGGAGGGCAGGGGGAGGAAGGGAGGGGAGGAAAGGGGAGGAGAAGGAAGGGCAGGGCAGGGGAGGGCAGGGGAAGGCAGGGGAGGAGATGGGAGGGCAGGGGAGGAGAGGGAAGGGCAGGGTAGGGGAGGGCGGGGGAGGCAGGGAGGGGAGGGAAGGGGAGGAGAAGGAAGGGCAGGGCAGGGGAGGGCAGGGGAAGGCAGGGAGGGGAGGGAAGGGGAGGGAAGGGCAGGGCAGGGGAGGACAGGGGAGGACAGGGGAGGGAGAGGAGGACAGGGGGTACACGTGCAGGCTTGTTGCATGGATATATTGCCTGATGCTGAGGTTTGGGGTACAACTGATCCCACCACCTGGGTAGTGAGCATTGTACCCAATAGGCAGGGAGGGGAGGGGAGGACAGGGCAGGACAGGGAAAGAAGAACAAGTGCTGCATGAGCTCCAGGAGGGCAGGAGCTGATTTCATTCCCTGCAGGTCCCTGTGCCTGACTCCCTGCCGGTACACGGTGGGTGCTCACAATGTATGGGCGGGATGGCAGAAGAGAGTTTGCTTCCATCACTACAACTGTGAACTCCTTTAAGATAGCAATGTGACAGCCTTGACCCCTGTAGAAAGCAGAGCCACCCTGAATAGAATCAGCTGAATTAACTGTAAAACATCTGGCGAATAATTTCATAGGGGCTGGCTCAGTGTCCTCCCCCAGAGCGTGATGCAGAAGTCTGTGGGCTCCGCATTGGTCCGTTAAAGGACCTAGTCAGTAGTGCCCCCTGGTGGCTGTTTACCCCATTTGCAGATTGGGCTCTTAAAAGCTCCCGCACCGTAGTTCTGCAATCATTATTATTTATTTATTTTGATAAAATTCCCACTTTTTTTCCCCCAGTCACAGGGGAAGAAGAAATAGTTTTTAGTGTGAGAGGGAGAGGATTTCCTCACCCTTATTTCCCTCCTGAGCTCCCACCCCCACCCAGACACGCACGGCCCTCAGGGAGCGCCCACAGCCCCCTCTGGCTCTCTGCACTTAGGCCTCTCCAAGGAGAGCAGAGATCACCTTATCAGACCTCCTGCAGCGATATAAGCCCCAAATTCAAGGTCAGGAGTAGCTCAGGCTAAGAAAGGGCCAGTGACCCGTTCTGTGCTTGGCTGCAGTCCCCTAAATGCAGCATTTGATTTCTCTTAGGACAAAAGGAAGGCTTGTTAAATATGTATATTACAGAAGCAAGCACAGCCAACCAGCGCCACTCCTATTGCTTTATCTCTCCTTGTGACCTTACAACAGTCAAGGAAAGACGAAATGTGGGCTGTTAATTTCTCGTCTCTGGGACTTCAGGTTAGCATCTCCTCATCACAGCCATCATGCCAGAAAATCATGACTATGCTTTGTGTTCTTGGATGCTTTCAGTGATGATCTAGGCCCGTGAATGCAGGGATTAAGTTCCCCTCAAAAACCAGGGCTGTGTCGGCAGGCTGGTCAGACTGTCTGGAAGAGCAGCCAACAGGAAGTCATAGATCGTCTGTGTTTCTTCTGAGCTTGGATGCGTCTTTAGCAGAAAACTCTACTGTCTCTGACAGCAACTGTCAACTCATGATCCTCCCTCTTGTCCCTCTGAGCAAACCACTGCCAAGTGGCATTTGAAGATGTCAAAAAAATTCCAGCATAGAATTGCTTCATTATGACTGTCAGTGCTGGCACACAGTGGGTGCTCAAAATATGTGGGCCTAATGGAAGAGCTTTGCCTTTTATCACTCTATAACTGTGAACGCCTTTATGTTTTCTCTGTCCCTGAATTGTAGCAAGGCATGGACTGGGGCTGACTCTGGGATTTTAAGACAGTTAAGGCAGCCAATGGAGTCTATCGGCATGAGTACTTCCCAGTCTTCCTGCAAGAAACAGAAGGAGGGACCCTTGGGACAGAAGTGAGATCCCTGGTGGAAGACTTGCAAGAAGTGAGAGAAAGATGGATCTGAGCCTTTTAGGAAGACATCTTCATCTGAGGTGAGGTTTTGTCTTCAGATCATACATTCCTAGCAACAGGCTCGGGGATACCTCTGCAGACCACACAGGGAGATTCGCTCATCCATCCATCCTTTCCCTTATGCAACCAATAGTCATAAGGAGCTTGCTGCAAGGACTATGCTGGGTGCTGGGAATAGGATGATGGGAGAAAATCACCATGGTGCTTGTTTGCAGAAAACACAGAGCCTCATGGAGGGAGATGGGGAGAAACCAAACCGTTACATAAATGACTTTATAATTACAACTGAGAATATTCTGAAGGCAAAGAACCATCATACAAGAGCATATAGCAGAGGAGCTTTACCCAGCCCAAAAGCCAGCCAGCCTTCACTGAGGAAGGAAATTTTGTATGGAGAACTGATGGGTGAATGGAAATTTACTGGGTAGAGAGAGGGGAGAAGAGAGCCCTCACCATCTGCCAGAAGGAACAGAGCTACAAAGGGATAGAGAAGAGATCTGAAAGAGGCAGTGTGCAGGATGGAGAAGGCACAGTTAGCACTGGGTGGTCGCCGGCCTGGGCGAGCAGGTGGACTGCAGCCGACACTGCAAGGCCAGCCATGCTGAGCTCACGGAGAGACTCACGAGAAGAGTGCAGGCTCCTCATTGACACACAGGATCTCTGTACTAGCGCAGCGGCTGGGGTAAAATCAGCAATAGTTGCTTAATAAATTGTTGTCGAATGAGTGAATGGAAAATGCTTGGCCTCAGCTTTGGGAGGTGGCTTCCAGCAGCGGGGGAGTTCCCAGCTCCCTTAGTTTTTCTTCCCCTCCTTATCCTCAAGGAGGAGGAACGCTTTTGTGCTGGTCAAGTCCAGGGATACTGATCCGGCCATGTAGCTCAGGTGAGCTTAAGGTAGAGAGATACAAAACAAACAGGCATTAGGGCGAGCACCGTTCTGTGCTTTCGCTCTGGTTCCTGTGTTGTGTACTTGCTTCTCCTTGCTGAGCGCTTTCCCATTGCCATCGAGGCGGTAAGAATAACGCCATGGCTAGGCTGAGGAAAACAAAGAGGTAAAGCGGATTCCTCCCGCTCGCTTCAGTCTAGGCAAGTGGCATCAGCAAAGTGATTCTACGCGGCTTTGAGGCCAACAGTGACACCTGGGGGCTTTCTGCCGAGGCTGAGCTTCCCATGGGAAGCTTGCAGGGGTAGGTTGCTGATCCAGGGTTAGATTCAAAAGTTAGGAATCCTAGGTGTCAGTTAGCAATATGTATCTCTTCTGTTTTCACTCTCAAAGACTGTGTATGACAGTAGACAGTGTCGGAGGTGAGCGTAAAACAGCAGAAGAATGTAATGTGGCTTTGGGGCTCTCCCATTAAGAAGTGGGGTTCATTTCCTGACCCCTGGACTCAAGAGTCCCCCTGGATAATGACGTGGATGGAGACGGAGTTGTGAAAGTCCCAGAAGCTAAGCCTTGAGGGCTCTTGCACGTTTTGCTTTTGATCTCTTGCAATTGCCCGGAGATCACTGGGAAGAAATGCCTGTCTGGTTTTCTGGAGAAAGAGTCACATGGAGAAGAACTGAGGCAGTCACCAACTGCCAGACATGTGACTGTCAGCTCTGCTGACCCCACAGCTCAAAGAAGCTGCACAGATGAGCTGAAGCCACAGTGGACAGGGAACAACCTACACAGTCCTGAGAGACAGTGACTCCTTGCTCTTTTCAGCCACTGGGCTTTGGAGCAGTTCATTGTCTCTTTTATAAGACACACTCTAATTGTATCATCTTGTTCAATGCTCACAACAACCTGCAAGGTCCTTATTAATTTTCCATTTTACAGATAAGAAACCTGAGCCTCACCAACTAGATGCAAAACCATTAAGTGGCAGGCTTGGAATTTGCACTCATGCCTATGTGGCCCTAAAGGCCACTCTCTCCCCATTTCACTGGCCCATCAGAAACCACAGAGACCAGATAACAAGAGCCTGTCGTAGTGTTGACAGCGAGGCTGAAGTCCCAAACTGCAGCATGCTCTGAACTCTTCTGGTAACAGAGCAAAGGCTCTGAAGAGGATCAAGAGAAGGCACAGGAGCTTCCAGGATGTCGGAGAAAAAGGATAGGCTTGGACTTCCGTTGACTTCATTGAGTCAACACAAGAGTCAAAAACTGTTGTGACAGGGGACCCACACCCTGTCTGTTGTTGATCTTTGGACAAAGCACTGCAACAGACAGAATCATTCAAATAAAGCTTAGAAAAGTGAAAAAAGAAAGGGGGAAGAATACCATAGTCAAAAAAAAAAGAGGGAAATAGTGAGGCAAACCTATTACTGGCATCATGATCTATCAGATTGTGCTCTCAAAATAAGGTTATGGGTTCATTCCCAATGGAGGGATTGGGGCTCATGGGCTGAGTATCATTCACAGCGAAGCCAGAAAGCTCCGTGTGTCCCCATGGTCCAGAGGCAGGAATGCCCATGCAGGCACCGGATCGCTGCAGCTGAACACCTGCCAGAGAAGCTCTGCCACCCTAAAGCCAGGGCCAGGCCTTCCAGGAACATGCCAGACCAGTGAGGTGACATGTCCTGTGACTGCCTAGTATGGTTATGTGCTTTGCCTAGAATCCAAGACTGCATTACAATGGAATTTCTGGTATAGAAAAATTGTAATGTTGAAACACTATGTTTGAAAATAAAGTGCTTCTTCATTAAAACATGTTTAAGTGGTAAACTACACACAGCATAAAATGTACCATTTCGGACAGTTTTTAAGCATTGAGTACATTGCCACTGCTGTGAAACCCTAAATGGAAACTCTGTACTCATTAAACATTTCATCCTCATTCCCACCTCCCTCTCTTTCCTAGTAACCACCATTCTACTTTCTCTATGAATTAAATTGCTCTAGGGACCTTATGTAACTCCAGTCATATGGTACTTACTCATTAGTGGCTGGCTTCTTGCAGTTGGCATAATGTCCTTCGGGTACATTCCTATCATAGCATGTGTCAGAAGTTCCTTCTTGTTTAAGGCTGAGTAATATTCCATATTGTGCATTTGCCACAGTTTATCCATTCATTTATAGATGGAAACATCCACCTTTTTGCTATTGTAATGCTGCTGTACACAGGGGCATACAAGTATCTCTTTTGGATCCATTCTTCTGGGCATATGCCCAGAAGTAGACTTGAGGGTCGTATGGTAATTCTGTGTTTAATTTTTTGAGGAACAGCCATACTGTTTTCCACAGCAGCTGCACCATTTTATATTCCCAGCCAGGATGATTTCTCAGCATCCTTGCCAACACTCATTATTTATTTTTCTAATGATTAGCTATCCTAATGGGTGTGAAGCTTCTTCGTTTTATGGAGTAGAAAACCAAGACATAGCAAATGTTAAATGCTTCCTTGAGGTCAGACTGCCAATAAACGGCAGAACTGAGACTTGTACCAAGGTGATCTGAATCCAAGGAGTGAGACTTTAAAGATTTTCTTTCCAGGTTAATGGTGGACAATCTCAGGCTTATGAGATTTCTGCTAATTGTATGGAATTGGTCATCACCAGGAGGCCTGTTCAGTACACACCGGGGTGAGGGGGAAGACGTAAAATATTTCCATAAGTGAGAAGCAAGTCTTCATTTGATCCACTCAAAAGCAAGTCGATAACATGGAAGAGATAACATCAGAATACGTCCTGACCTTTGGTACAGACGCCAAGGGACCTGAGTGTGGATAATTTTGGAAGCCAACTGAAGAGTTGAATTATTACTTGTCTCAATGCTTCCTGCTTTCGGTTGGTTCTGGAAATGGAAGTGCCAGGCCCTGCCAGGAAGTCTTCTCTCGTGGTTTTACTGGTCAGGGCTAATTTAGGAAGTGCTGGAAATCTTGTAGAAACCCCTTGGGAAATTTTTACCTTGTTTTCCTACATAAGAAGTTCCACTCAGTTACAAAACCTCAGAGATGACATCTGGCCTCCCCACTGGCTTATCTGGGCTAAACCAGATAAGTGTGTCTTTTCCCAGTGCAATTCAGAATCAGGCAACATAGCCTGGACCATGTGGGCCCTTCGAGGAGGGGGAGATGTTTTGCCAGGAGTTCTGCTGGTTCATGCAGGCCCCTTCTTCCCCATCCACTCACACTTTGCCCTATGACTTGGTTGGTAAGATTCCCACCTAACTGTGCAAGACCTTGAGGCTCAGAGAAAATGGGCTAATTTTTCCAACACTACCCAGCTAATAAATGGGAAAATCAGCACACAAATCCAAACACATGCCATTCCCCAAATTATGTTTTTCTCTTTACCCCTCTTTGTTCAGAAGTATCAGAATTATTCCTTTATTTAAGGAGATTTGGGTTCTTACTGTAACATGTGCAATCTTAAACTTCTCCATCAAACAGAAAACATACACATGGTACGAATCCCACACTCAGGCCACCATCCATGCCCAGTGGCCTCCGAGAGTCCCTCCTTTCCTTATGCAACATCACCTGCAGCCCACTTGCTCCTTGCTGCCCCAGGACAGGCCTGTGTTTCCTGCACTCCCTACCTGCCCTCATGCTGTTCCCTCTGATGGTGGTGCTCCTGCTCATGCCATTGTCTTCACCTGGCTGCTTCCTGCTGACCATTCATGCACTGTCCAAAGGAGCCCCAAAGCGCCATTCTCCTTCCCTCTTTTCAGTGCTCACAGCATGTGCCCTAGACCTTTTCCTTACACATCACTGTCTCCCTTGCCAGCTCCACACACATCTTATTTTGCCCCCAAGAAGTCATGGATGTGAAATGTGTGGCAAGCTGAGGACATGCTTGGGAGTTTGGGAGAGGATGACGTGAAAGATGAACCAAACGCTGACAGGGGTGGATGCAGAACAATAGCAAGTTCTATGAAAACGAAAGGAGAAACAAGAAGATTCAGAAACTAATATTTGGGGCCAGGTGTGGTGGCTCACACCTGTAATCCTAATACTGTGGGAGGCTGAGGCGGGTGGATCACCTGAGGTCAGGAGTACGGGATCAGCCTGGCCAATATGGTAAAACCCTGTCTCTACTAAAAATCCAAAAATTAGCCAGGCATGATTGTGTGTGCCTGTAATCCTAGCTACTCGGGAGGCTGAGGCAGGAGAATCACTGGAAACCGGGAGGAGGAGGCTCCAGTGAGCTGAGATTGCAACGCTACACTCCTGCCAGATTGAGACTCCGTCTCAAAAAAAAAAAGAAAGAAAGAAGGAAACTAATATTTGGATGGCGGAGTTTCAGGGCTGGCGAAACAGGGTAGGCAAACATCAGGGAACAGAGAAGAGGTGGGCAATCCGGACGTGAGGAGGAGGCCCACTTGCTTAAGGTGCAGGTTCCTGCTAGGACTGACCCAAAGGTAATGCTGAACTTGTAAAGGGTGCCAGATGAGAGACCCTTGCCATCAGTAAGAAACAAAATTTTCAGTTTCTTTATAAAACAAAGAACAAAAAGGAAATTGCATATCATTATATATGCCAGTGGAAAACCAACCATTATTAATTCATTTATTTAATAAATACTTGAGGGTGTGTACCACATTTAGTGAGTAAGGTAGCCTGTCTTCCTGCCCTTATAGAGCAGACAGTTGAGTAAGAAGAATCAGAAGCAAGTCCATTGTCTTTTCACTTAATATTCATTTTGAAAGGATGCCTAGTAATTAACATAATCAAGAAAACAGAATAATCATTTTATTCTGGAGAACTACATCCTACAGGTTTAGTTTTACTCGTGGTAAAATTTTAATCACATTCGCTCAAGAGTACACTTTAAAGGTGGAATATGAAGAGATATAATTCTAGTTCATTTTTCCTTCCTTGAAATCAATTTTAGTAACTAAGAACTGAGTTTCTCATGAAAGATTAATCTGATTCTATTCACTTGAAAAATTAAAAGGTGAGAAATCTTTTACTCATGTGTTATTCTTTTTCATAAAGATACAAGAAAAAAATCTTGGCATCTTGTTTTCTTATTCTATGATTCAAATATGTTCTCAGCAATTTGGAAATTATATGTAAGTTTTGCAAACTCAATTTACATATCCAGCAGCCATCTGAGTTAAAAAAAAGAAGTTAGAATCAAAACATCACCTTTCTCTGGAAATCTAAGTACCAAGGCTGGTGCCAACCCCTTGCATGAGTCATGACAATGGCTTTGAAGGTCATTTTCCTACTCCCACCCTGCAGAGTGCCAGGCACCAGAAGCGGGCAGGCTGCTGAGTCAGAGTGCAGCCCTGAGCCTGTCACCCACCTGTGCCCTGGCCTGGAGGTGTGACTCATCCCTGAGGCCCAGCCCCTGTGAGCCCCTGATCCTCCTCCACAGGATGTGCTTTTCCTATCCCCCAGTTCCCAGGCTGGGAGGGCAACCCCAGGCCTCTTCATCTCACTGCACCAGGAACAAATGGGTTTTTAAAAAGTGGGAATCAGTTTCTGGAGGTCTAAATCAGTCTTGGGAGTAGATTCTTACTCCTCTGTCCTTGGAGACAAAACAATGTGATGAGTTTTTAGTCATTTCGTTGCTTCAGATTAAGATAATCTGCAGTTGGCAATGGTGAGAGAACTCCCTCTTCTTACAGCTGCAAGCCTTCCTGCCCAGGTGATGGCAATGGCCTTAAGAGGACATCTGTTCCCCTCTCCTGTGGCTCTGAATGTTGGGGTAGGTGGAGCTGGGCCATGGGTCCCAAGGAGGAAGGGGTGGCTCTGTCAACATGGCAGCTGCACTGGGGCTTAGGAGGGGGTGAGCCTGGAGGTGGTAATGTCAAGCCAGGTTGGGAGCAGGGGTAGCTGAAGCATGCTTTGGGTTTTCTTCTCTAAATTGCCATCCTTTCTTCCCTCAGGAGATGGCTTTTGTCAGGGCCCTGAGCATCCTGGGCCACAATGTGGTGCCAAGGTTATGCTCTGATCTTGTCTGGTTCCACCACTTACGGACATTTGGCACCATTTTCTTTTGAAAACTGCTTTTTCTCCAGTATTCTGTGGACTCTTACCTGGTGGATGATTTTCTCCTGCCTGTTTCCTTCCCAGTTTCTTACTTGTGGTGCTGAAACGCTGCAGGCTCCCTGGGCTCTGCTTTGGCCCTCTCTCTCCGAAGAACCTAACCCAGGCCAGGCTTCATTCCATTGCCAAATCATATCCCACTGCATGGACCCCCCACATTTTGTTTATCCATTCACCAGTTGATAGACATTTGGGTTGTTTCCATCTTTTTCCCATTGTGAATACTGCTGCTATGAACATTCATGTACTGGTTTTGGTGGCACATAAGTTTTTATTTCTCTTGGCTCTATACCTCAAAGTGAAATTGCTGGGTCATATGGCAACTTTATGCTCAACCATCTGAGGGACTGGTGATGGGCTGTTTCCCAGATTGGCTGCACCACCAGCGTGTGTGAGGCTTCCACCCTCTCTACATGCTCGCCAACACTTGTCTGCCTTTTTAATTGCATCTGTGCTGTCGGGTGCCTGATTTGGTGTGCAATGCCTTGCTGTTCCAATCACTCCCGCCCAAGCTTTGGAAATGTTCATGCACAAGAGATCATCATCAACCTAGCCACAATTTTTTCATGACTACTGCAGGCAACTTCCTTTTCTGATACTCTGAGAAGTCTAAATAAGAGATGAATAAGATGTAAGCTTTGTTCTAAAGTGCCTAAATTGTTTTTGAGTTAAATACCTTCTAAAACACTGATATTTAGGGTAGGATAATACAAAATGTGGTTAAAAAACATCAATGCAAACTTTTCCTGGGATATAGAATCTGAGCAGGCATTAGAGGGATGGAGTAGATTTCAGTGGCTGTAGGGAAAATGAGATCTTTCCTGGAGGAGACAGTAGCATGAGAAAATAGCAACTCTCTAAAGGCAAACAAAGCAGTTGGGCTGCAGTACCTTAGTTTCTGAGACTGGGGATTGCCCTCTGGGAGGTATAGGCAATCCAATTGCCATATTGATGTGGCAGCTTTGACAAAGTGAGCATTTGGTCATTCATCCCTATTTTATGGCTCTCCCCCGATCTCTTTTCCATCTCTGCGTCTTACCTCATTATCTGACCTCCACTCCAACACTGAGCCATATCCCAGTCCTGCCCAGTACCCCAATTTCAACCTGATTTTATGGGTGACCTTCATTAAATGAAAAGAATAGTATTTAGGGTTCCCCCCACACCCTGAGACTGCATTAAAATATATTATGTCCGTTGACTATCACATAATGTTCATATAAAAACTTCTTGCTTCAGGTCAAAATATAGAGAGAATTGAATGAATTGCCAATGGGAAAGTTACCATCCTGAGTGGTAGGGTAAGGGCTGGGGCTGTACTTTAGGAAGACCAACCTGGCAGTGTGTGAAGGACAGTTAGAGAATCAGTGAGTGAAGACCAGGTAGGGAGCCGTGGCTTCAACCCTGGTTACACTCCTGAGAATCTAACTAGAGCAACGTCCCGGATTATCACAGGACTAGCATGAATTGTGGAGATAAAAGAGATTGAATCTGGAAGGGGCTGGGGAAGCCAATATGCTTCTTAGCAGGGCTTTATTTTTCTCTGACATATACCCTAGTCTCTCAGTCTTACCTGTGGCTTTGCTTTCCTTCATTTTAGTTACCTGTGGTCAACTGCAGACTGAAAATGTTAAATGGACAATTCCTGTGTGATATTCTGAGCAGTGGAATGAAATCTCTCGCCATCCTACTCCATCCTCCCGGGACAAGAATCATCTCTCTGTCCAGTGTGTCCACACTGTCTCAGCCACCTGCTGGGGGTCACTTTGAAGCAGTCTTGTTGATCAGATCAACTGTCATGCCATCACTGTGCCTGTGTCAGCTGACCCTTATTTTACTTGATGGCTTAAAGCTCAAGAGTGGTGATGCTGGCCTGTTGTTTTAATCGTTCTATTTTAGTATTAGTGATTATTACTAATCTCTTACTGTGCCTAATTTATAAATTGAACTTTATTATAGGTATTTTTGTTTGGGAAAAAATAGTATAGATAGGGGTGGGTACTCTCAGGCATTCACTGGAGGTCTTGGAATGTATCCTCAGAGGACAAGAAGGGGCTATTATAATGCAGTGTTAGCATTTCAATATCTGTTTTGTTTATTATTTTTTAAAATTCATATCCACCACAGCTTTGAATGGCAGAGGCAGACATTCACCTAGGAAAAGGTATACTTTGTTGAATAAGGTGTCATTTAAGCAAAATATCTTGCAACGCAGAAGGATAGAGTGAGACTTTTCATTTGCCCCTGAACACAGCCTCTTCCATTAGGGACACAGAGTGCTAGAGCAACTTAGGAAAGGAGCCCAAGGCATGTGGGTGGGAAGGCTGAGACCCTCTAGCTGGGGTTTTAACTTAACTTTGCTATTTCAAAGGAGTCGATTCAGCAGGAGGTTAGGGGCCCAGCTGCCACCTGGCCCACAAAGGCCACCTTCTTGGCTTTTCCATGACAAGAGGTGAAGGTGAGCCACTCTGGAAGTGGTGAGGGCACATGGCACATGAGCCAAGAGCACATCCTGATCATGGAGTCCAGGTACAAGGACCAATGTGGCATGTGTTGGTGCCTGGACCAGCCCAGAATTATCATCAAGTGGGTTCTTCAGGCTGGCAGAACTCACTTCTTGCAGCACCACCATCCAGCAGCAAGTGAGTGGAAGTCAGGGTAGACCCACAAGGCATCCCATTCCCCGCCTCTCTGCTGCAGCCTGGAAGCAAGACTGACCGCTTGGACCAGATGAGCCTCGGCAGGTAAATGCAGGCCTTGCTAATAAGAGATGTTGGAGGCATCTTTTATTAACAAGGAAAAAAAAAACATGCTTTCATCTATACTCCAAGCTGATAAAACAGGTCACATACAGACATTTAAAAACTGTTTTCTACTCCAGTATATAAAAATAGCTTTACTTCTTCAAACACAGTTAATGGACCATTGTCACTCATGAGCTATACAGAAAGACTGATGGAAAGCCAGTATTCATACATTTTCTGTGTTTGTGAAGGAATCTTCTGTGTATTCTGAAAATGTTAAACAGGTGATAAGTAACATGCCTGCTCTATGCGGGCATCTCTTTCCCTAGATAGTGTGCCCTTCCCCATTCAGTGTGATTGTCAAGTTTCTGCTCCTTGAGTCTCCTTAGCTCTGTGGCCCTGCTTGAAGCTGTATGAATTCCGCACAGATTCCAGGGTTCTTTGTCCTGTGCCCGCCCCGTCCTTCTTGCAATGGCTGTGACCTTTTTGTCTATCAGCGAAGAAAAGGGGCACGTCTGAAAATGGGTCCCCAGGTTGATGATCACAGTTTTTATTGTCTGAAATCTAAGCAAAATAATATCGCCATTCACTCAGCTCAGTGGCTCACGTTGAAAAGACGTGCGAGACTCAATGAGACAAGAAGCCAGGATCGCCTCCTTCTCACATTACTGACTGCTTGGAAATAGTTTGTCAAATTGTATTTATGGTGAGACAGGTTCAAACAGCAGCTTTAGAGCTACCCGCCTGGAACTGTATTGGAAATGGGAAATGACGGGAGCAAGACAATAATAAAGGGTCAATTAAGGCTCCGGGGAAGATAGGAGAAAAGATAAAATCAGAAAGAATGCTAAAATGAGTTCGGATTTTTTTCTTACTATTTTAAAATATAAAGGAAAAGGAGTGCATAGAGAGAAACTAGCTCCATCAGAGCACGGAGAAAGCAAACTCAGGATGCATTAAGTAACAAATTAATAACATTAATCATCGTCATCATAGACACCATTTGTTGAGTGATGACAAGTTAGTTAATAATGTTAATCATCATAATCTTAGGCACCATTTGCCAAGTGATTCCTCTGTGTTACCGATGGTGGAGCTGGTATTTGAGCCTATGATTTCCACCCCCTGAGCTCTGCTGTTTCCACTGCCTCTAAATTCGGGGACAAAAATGGAGACTCTTTGGCCAAATGCTGGTCCCTCCTGAGTCTGAGTTAGTGAGTTGTTTGGGATCTCCAGTGCACACGGGCCCTGTAAAGCTCATGGGAACCAGGAGTGCCATGGATAGAAACTGCAAAAGCATCTTGGAGATAGCCAACTATTTCAGAGAGCCAGCCTGGATTCCTGGCAGCAAGCAGAGAGAGATCAGGCTGGCGAGAGGGAAGTGATGCCAGGGATTAGGAACAGGGAATGCAAAAGAACAAAACAGGAAGGAGGAAAAGTCGCTGGGCTCCATTGGGCTGGTGTCCTCCATGCAGCAGTGGAACGTCTCTCAGACATTCCCACTGAGCTCCAGAAGAGGGGGCATTTGTCCCCTGGTTCCAGTGCCCTGTTGCTGCTCATTGGGCACCTCCTGAAGCTCTAACTCCCTTGGACTTCCCAGTTGGGTCAGTCAAGTGCTGTCTGTATTTAAGGAGGACTGGAGCAGAAGAGAGTGACCATCCATCCCCAGAGGCAGGTGCCGTTAGTAAGACCTGTGGGAAGCTGGCTGCCAGGAAGTGGCTGGAACCAAAGGTGGGTGGAGCTGTGGGAGCCAGGATGCAGCAGGTGGTAGGTGAGGAAGAGTCAGAGCCTATTCTTTATCCATCAGGAGGGCTTGCACACTGTCAGTGTAGAGAAGGAGAGACATGACTGCCACCCTCTGAGGATTCAGCAACTGAGTCTTTAAAATAAACTGACAATAGGCAGATTAACAGGAGAAAACATAGACAAATGCATCATGTGCACAGGGACATCACCGGAAAGAAAAGTGAATACCCTAAAACCCAGTGATATGGTTTGTCTGTGTCCTCACCCAAATCTCATCTTGAAGTATAGCTCCCATAATTCCCATGTATTGTGGGAGGAACCTGGTGGGAGATAATTAAATCATGGGGATGGTTTCCCCCATACTGTTCTCATGGTAGTGAATGAGTCTCACGAGATTTGATGGTTTTGTAATGGGTTTCCCCTTTCACTTGGTTCTCATTCTTCTGTCTTGTCTGCCACCATGTAAGACATGCCTTTCACCTTCTGCCATGACTGTGAAGCCTCCCCAGCCATGTGGAACTGTGAGTCCATTAAACCTCTTTTTCTATATAAATTACCCAGTCTTGGGTATGTCTTTGTCAGCAGTATGAAAAGAGACAAATATACCCCGTGAGAGATTTAGAAGCTTTTATGTCTTCTTTACAGGGGAAAGAGAGAGGGTTGTAGTAAACTTACATGAGAGTAATGATTTTTTCTGGAAAGACGAACTGGCCTTTAGGAGAACAGATGATGGCTGGTGACAAGGTCTGTCTGGGTGTGGTGTTGCTTTAGCCTCCTCCCTTGTGACAAGGGTCCATCTTTCCTGGATAATGAAACTCCCTGGAGGGGACTGATGACAACTGGGGTCCTTATAGAGACTCTATCTTTGGACTTATAAGGGATGTTCATGGTGTTTTGCAAGTGCCTTCAGCTTAGTTATCAATATACCAAAGCAGCAGATTTGGGGGTGGCATTTTCTGAACTCTTTCATTAAGAATCTTTTTCCAAGATGGTAACTTCCTCCTGGCTATAAATGGATCAAGGGTGAGAAGCATTTCTTGGGAAATCCCCAAGAGTCTTTTCCGGTTCAGACCAGTAACACTTTATCATATTTATATAGAGCTTTACAGTTTTCAAAATGCCTTCATGCACAATTCCTTCCACCCTCATGGAACTCTAAATCAACCACTATGAGCCCCATGCTACCAAGCAGAAAACTGAGGTCCCAAAATATTGCCCAAGTTTTAAGCAAGGAAGGACAAGTCCAGAGCTTTTATCCACCAGTTTCTACAGCTTTGGCTGTTTTATGTGATGATAAAATGTGGATGCTTGTGCATGCATGTTCCAAGACATTAGTGAGAATACTTTGCAAATAACATCTACCCAAATTCCTCCACATATGGTCTATTTAGTTAGTAGGTGCTTTAAAATGGAGGAGTAGGGGGGTGGGTAGAGAAGATAGCCATGGTTGGTCTTCCCCATGAAGAGGCACTCATAACTTTTCTTTGTTTTCATTTTTCACTTTAACCAAACAATACTAGATTCTCCTCACAAAACAAATAGAGCAGTGATGATGTTTCAGAATCCACGGGTGACTTTATATACCATCATGTTTCATGTATCAACTATTGATCTCTTACCTGAGTGCCAGCTACATGCTAGACACTTGTGTCAGATACTGCATTTAGCTGGACAGCAGCCCTGACAACATGAGAATCAATATCCCTGCTTTATAAATAAGCCTGAGATTTCCAGAGGCTTAGCATCTTACACTGAGGCGTGCAGCTAACAGCCAGTCAGCCCAGCATTAGAGCAAGAGCCAATTCCACCTTATCTTTGGACAGAGAATGGGGTGAAGACATTTGAGGGAAATTAACCTCATTTTTGATGGGCAGTTATTTATTCAAGTCATATAAGTGGAATCACTATGTTAGGACAGAGTTCTCTGGTTCTAAAGTGACAGAAAACCCAGATGAGGACTTTATTAAAGGCTGCAGACTGACAACTTTCTGTCATGCATCTTCACATAGCAGAAAGCAGAGCAGAGGGAAAGCAAACTCTCTCTCTCTCTGTCTGTCTCGCTCTCTCTCATGTCTTTTTATAAGGGCACTAATCCCATTCACGAGGGCTCCACCCTCATAACTTGATCACTTCCCAAAGGTCCCATCGCCAAATATCATCACATTGGGACTAGGGTTTCAACACATGAATTTTGGCAGGGGATGCAAACATTCAGTTTATTGCATTGAACATGTGTCCATTTGGAAAATGTAGTGAGCTGGTGCATTACCCAAAAGGATCAAGTATTTATTTTAATAGGAATTATTGTTAATACAGCTCACTAGATATCGGGAGATGGAGGGAGCTAGAGAGATGAGTAAGATCGGGGTATTATCTTCGCTGGTATCGCTACACCGGTGCTTACACTCACATAGGAGGTGGAGGTGTGTATAACAATAGGGAAAGTGAGGTGGGGCGGGATGGGCCAAGCAGGAACTGAGAGTAAAAATACTGCCTATTAGCTGGTGGGAATACCACCTGTTTTTCAGGCTGTGGTCCTATTACCTGATAACTGGGGGTAGAGGACCCTCTAAAGATGGCAGCCAAGGAGGCTGGTTCGTGTTTGGTCATTACGCACCTGTTAAACCTCTAGACCTCATTCCCCCTGGGGATTTAAACATTATCTTCTGTCCCAGCAGTCTGAAGGGCCTTGTTCCTCTGTTTGTTTCCCTCTTTGGGTAATAATCATTCTCACAATTGCTACGCACTCACAATCAGATGTGGTGATTTAGCAGCTGATGGTCCCTGTTATTTCCCTTACAACAAGAGATTATGGAAGCAGATATGATTATTATTACTATGAATCTTTAGAATAGAATTAAAAACTTTTTTAAAACCTCTTATTCAAAACCACGGCATTTGAATAATTTTGAGCTACCAAACGGAATTTATTTAGGCTAGTTTAAAGGCTAATTGATACAATTTCAATTTCAAATTGAAACACTACTTTTAATGCATTGTCATTCATCTTAATGGGTGTTAATGTTGAAACATAATTGCGACTCTTTGAATAAGAGCATCATTAACCCCGTTATTGCTGATCAATGTACAGAGAGGTTCTAATAAAAACGCTTGTCCGGTATGACTGGGTGTATGATCTGTCATCTCCAATCACGAGAATTTGTGCTAGAACAAGGGGCCTGCCCAAATACTTTGGTGTGTAACCTTTGGATGTTGAGGAAATAAATGAGCTAACACATGAAGTGCCTAGCATCGTGCCTGGAACACATGAGTACTCAACGTACAGCTCAGTGGGTAGCAGATTGTGATTTTTGCAGCTGCCCTCTGAAAGTTATTATCTTTATTTTTTTCCCAAGCCTCTCAGAGATTCCCACTGCATCTAGACTATATGTTAGCTACAGAAAGCATCTTAGAATGCATATTAATTGTGATGGTCACTGGCTATTGCATTTCTTGTATATAGTAGGGACTCTACAAAATCTTTGTTCTATAGTAATAGCACTCTACATATGAGGACACCAAGATTCAAAGATATTGAAGAAAAAGTCCCTAATTCACACATGAAATGCCCAGTAAGTGGCTGCACTGAAATGTCACCTGACATTATGGCCCAGGCTCTTAACAACCACGCTGCCAACCACGTGGAGCAATCTTTAGGGAGAGTGGGTCACGTCTGCCTCTGGTCAGCTTCTGGTCAAAGTTCATGCAGCTCCTCAGATTTCCAGAAAAGGAAAGTGAATCAAGCTGGCTTGCTCTGTCATGTAACCACTGCCCCTTCCAGTTCCCCTTGCCTCAGGCACCCAGCACCCAAGGAGCTCGAAGCCCACCACTGTGACCATTTCCCCGAACTAACTCTCCCAGATACCTGGCTATAGTCATCAGAAAACACAATGCATTCCACCTCTGTGTTCACTCTCACTGACCACAGTTCTAGAGTAATGCTGACAGTCAAAATGTTAGGCTCTCCGAGATAGTGTTCCTTGAAGGTCTCTAGCAGTGGCAGAGACCACAGTGAGTGGGTACCTAACACCCTACCTCTTAGGGTCACCCCATTTGAATTCCTCAAGGTGGTGAGTGCATTCAATGCCTCCTAGTATCAGCCAGCCAAGCTTTGCTTCACTGTCATTTAACCTACAGTTACCAAGAGTACATGTGTGCTGGGGCCGTGCACTCTGGGTAGACGTGTGGAAGATCCAGCCTCTTTAATCAGAGAGTTGCTTGCCATTTAGTGCAGAAATTCAGGTATAAACAATACAGTAGTACAAGATAATTACTATAACTATTTTAATTGCGCACTATGTGCTTATATTGTGCTAAGTACATGCTTAGGGTTCAAACCTCATAGTGAATCCTAAGTTAGGACTATCCTTACTCCATTCTATACATGGGGAAACTGAGGTCTAGAGAGATCAAATAACTTCCTCTAGATTCTAGATTTCATGGCAGTGATAGAGTCAGGGTGTCCATTTCACTAGTCGACCCGCAGAACACAAGGTTCAAAAGGCTTCATGGTGGATGACAAATGAGAGAAAATTCCACCACTGACTGGGAAAGCAAGAAAAGGCTACACGGAGGAGGCAGCATCTGATTGTAATTGTACAACTTGGATAAGAGCATGCAGGTGGACCAGAAGACCTGAAAATTCTAGCTGAACAAAGACTATAAAGCTGGGAGGAGGCCAGGGTCATCTCATGTTGTGGGAACTGCTTGTGGTGTTACTCAAAGCAAGGTTCCCAGTGCAGGCAGGGGCAGTGGGCGCTAGAGAAGGGAAGTGGCAGAGCTGAGGCTGGGCAAGTTGGGGAGGGCCCTGGGGGCCGTGTAAAGGCTGAGGAACCCTTGAGGAATGTGGGGACCCAAGTTAGGAAGCTCATGGTCCCTGTGCTTGCTGCAGGGTACAGGGGGGACTGCAAAGAAGATACCTGGGTGTGGGACCAACCCCACAGCTACAGCCATGGCCCAGGTGGGGCACAATGAAGACTTGAGAGCAATGGCAGCAGGAAAGGAGAGAAGATTCATTTACTCAATGGGTAGAACAATCAGGACTTGGTGAATAAGTGGACCTGTGTGCGTGTGGTCGGAGATTGGATGTTTAACATGCTCTGCATGATAAGCAGCAGAAACTGACTAATGCGAGCAACAAAAGGACTGTGTCTGAAGGACACAGCACAGCTCACACATATGAAGAGCCAGCATCCAGGCTGCACCAGGCCCAGAGACCTTAAAGACTTTTAGGATTGACTATCTAGTCTTGCTAATAATGAGATTTGGGTGCAAGGTCCCATTCTGTCTTGTCTCTCTTTGACTCTAAATGTGGCTGAACACTTGCAATACCTGCTGTTAGAACAGACACATGGCCATATCTACAGGAAGCATGGGGTGGGGGCATGGAGGGACTGACAATTAATCTATTTCCTGGAGGATTGCCTGAAGTCAGGCCAAAGATCCTCTAAGAATGCAGTCTAGCCTTCCACTCTAGAAAAGTCTGAGGTGAGCTTTCCATTTTTAAAGCCAAACAATCTATTTTTTTCAGTGAAAAACATTGAGATTTATAACACATATGATCTATGATTGTAAAATACACATCAATTTTGAGAATTGACTGCCTGCTATATAAAATGAAGTTCATCCATAGCGTAGTTCTCCCTGGGTAGACTGGGTTGGGGGGGCGGGGATGTCAGCTCACTGAGTGTCCAGAACTGTCAGAGTTTGGGGGTTGAGGGGAGAAAACAGATGGAGTCCAAGCATGATGGTTGAATGTCTAGTGGAGGAGGCATACATGTAGGAGATGACACACCTGGGGCTTTAGACTAGCCTTGATGGTTACTAGCTGTGTGCTTTGGGGGAAAACTACTTATCTCTGTGAATCTCTATTTCTTCAGAAATTTCAGCAAAATATCAGTTCCAGACTCCACCTCCTTAGAGTCTGATTCAGTAAGTCTGAGTTTCTTTTGAAATTCCATATTATGAGCAACCATGGTTAAAAACTGATGTACAGGGCTGGGCGCTGTGGCTCATTCCTGCAATCCCAGCACTTTGGGAGGCCAAGGAGGGTGGATCACCTGAGGTCAGGAGTTCAAGACTAGTTTGGGCAACATGGTGAAACCCCGTCTCTACTAAAAATACAAAAATTAGCTTGAGGTGGTGGCAGACACCTGTGATACCAGCTACTCGAGAGGCTGAGAGAATTGCATGACCCCAGGAAGCAGAGGCTGCAGTGAGCTGAAATCACGCCATTGCACTCCATCTGTGGAGTTTGACAGAGCCAAATTCCATCTCAAAAATAAAGACAATAACAAAAAATAACTGATGTACAGGAAACCTCCCCAATTTTTTGTAGTCATTTATTCATTCACTCATTCATTCAAGTCCTGTTTTTCCAGCACCCACTATGTGCCTGTGCCTGGCACTGGGGCCAGAGCAATGGAGATGACAGATAGGACTCGCTACCTCGTGGAACATGTGCTCTTAGATGTAGTTACCAATAAATTAATCTGGTCAGATAAAAAAGTTGTCACATGAACTGTAGAGATGGCACCTGATTATCACCTGCTGGCAGCTTCCTGAAACTGCCTCAGCTTCTGAATCTTAAAATTTTTTTATTAATAATTCTAGAGTTAGAGAAAGTTTCCATTTACTACACCCAAGGACACTTCAGTCGCAAAGAAATATTCGGCAAACTCACTTCACATTTCACTGTGGGACATTTCAGTAAGCACTGCGTGGGGAGCGGGAGGCCAGTATGGGCCATATGTGAAGTTCTTTCTCCAGCCCACCATTTCTTCTGCTGTACCTATTGAATCACAGAGACAACTTTTGCACTACCTTGTGGCATTTTTCTGAGCATCAGTGCGAGTCTGTTGTGCTGAGTCGCTGCCATGTGAGTGAATACCTTCCCCCTATAGGCTCAGCTCCTCTATTCAAGCAGATCCTGAGCAGAGCTGAGGTGTATATCCGTGGTGGTGCCTCCCACCAGCTCAGGGGATGAGAAGCAGTTGCCTTTGCGGGTTAGAAACAGCAGACTGCCCTCTCTGAATACTGTGTAGACTTAGAACACAGAAATTAGCCTTTTAGACAATTAGGGAACTTGGCAGTAGCATATGAGACTTGGAACTGAATCCAGTGAAGAGAGGGTTAACATGGACGGCCTGAGTGATATGCATTTCCTCGGGAGCAGAAGTAAGGAGCCCACATGGGAAGAGCCTGGCAGGGTGGAAAGAGGAAGCTGCAGCCTGTGCCTGTGTGGTCAGGGCTGGGGAGGCGTGCAGCATGGAGGGCCAGGACAGAAACAGCCAGGTTGTGTGGGACTCTGCAATGCTGCATTCACAGTGAAAAATAAAGTGACTTGAGAAGCTGAATGTTTTCATGCAGGTACAAGGGACATGTGCATCTCCTGGCAGAAAGGAATCAGTGACTATTTTCTTTGACAATGGTTGTTATCTAGCATTCCTAATGTCCCTAGCATCCTCAGTGCCTAGCATGGCCTCTGTAAGTGGCCAGTGGCAGCAAATGTTTGTGAACGAACAACTGGCCTACTGTTGGAATAATCGAAAAGATCCTGGAATCGTGATTATCACAGTAACTAAATGAAGCAATACCAATTGCCAACATCGGCTTTGGTCCAGTGGAGATGAATTTGGGCCTGGAGGAGGGCCTAGCTCTCACTTCAGCATGGACTAGTGAGTAAGAACAAGGATGTTGGTATCAACAGTCTTGGGTTCAACTCCCAGCTCAGCCACCTGCTAACTGTGAGACCCTGGACTTGTTATTCAACCTCTCCATTCTTTGGTTTCTCTAAATTTAAAATGAGATAGTAATAGTACTGTCCGTATGTGTGCGTATGTGTGTGTGTGTGTGTGTGTGTGTGTGTGTGTAACACAGCAAGGTCTCTGAAATTTTTACCTATTATGATTAGTTATAAAAGATAAATGGATAACATGGGTAACAACATCTGTTCAATGCTTATCACCTGACTGTTTCAGATGCAGGCCACCTGATTACAATTCTATACTGCATTTTACTTCCTTTTTTACTCCCTCACCACTTAAAAATAAATACAACTCCAAGTATCTTCCCAAATAAAATTATATTTAAGGTTTCAAATAATTGAACAATTACCAGGGAGAGGTGACTGTTCAGTAAGGACAGAATGCAACATGCCCTAATAATTACAGTTAAAAAAAAAACCTTGGCATCTGTGTTTCCAATGTATGGAATGGTTCTCTGTCTCAGGCACTTCAATAGTCCTTGATGAAATGTCACAATTTTGCCAAGATTTAATGCATCAGAAACCCAAATGGCCATCCTGACAGATAGAGGGTGAAGCTCATGAGAGACCCCGCTGCATGTATTCCAGGAGCCCCTTCAAACCAGGACCACCGCAGAGTCAGCAGCTTCCTCCCTGAGGGGACAGGGGAATTTTAAAGTGGGACCCTTGGGCAATCCCCCGGCTCTTACCCAAACGGTCACAGGGTCTGCTGGGTGCAGGAGAGCGATGGCTTCTCCTGAGAGGAAATGTGACCAGGGAGAAGTGCTGGATAAAGGGAACTTCTGGGCTGGCTTTGTCCAGAAATTTCCTGTTGAGTGTTTCACTTCATGTTTAGGAAAGGATTGAGGAACTCTTGGGAATCCAGTTAACAAAGGTTTAGAACGCAATGAAAAGAAATTCAGCACTCACGTCTGGCGCTCAGGGCCCCCTGGGACATGCTGCTGCACGCTAAGGCCGAGGAGTCTTGAGACTTGGCCTTTCCTCTTAGAAATGAAGCCAATTTTACATCTTGTCTTACTTTCTCAACTTTCTGGTGGTCCTGAGCATGCACTTAGCATTTGTCTTTTCTTTTCTTCTCCAGGTTAAAAAAAAGAACAAAACAGGAAATAGTGGAAGTGGTTCATTTTTCATGCACACCCATGCCTCCTTGCAAAGTGCACTGGAATAAGTACCACGCTTCCACGTTCCTCCAAAACGCTTTTCTGCTTATTCTAACCCTTTATACCAATAACCTTGCCCCAGGCCAGACCCATTGAAATTATCAAACAAACAAACAACAAACAAACAGAAAAACAGGCCAGACCAGTGAATGTAATACTTACATTAAAGTATGCATTAGAACATCATGCAGAAAAGAATCTATAACTTTCAAAGAGAGCATCTTGCTAGTACTTCTCCATAGGTTTCAAAGAGCAATTTTTTGGAAGACTGGAGAGAAAAAAAAAGAGTGCAGGTTTTCTTTTCATTTCATGGATCTTTAACCCATATTTAATGCAGGCTCTGGATTTTAGACACAGCAAGTGTGCTTGTAATTATTTCAAACAGTTAAAAAAGCTAGTTAATGATGTTCAACATAAGTAATCATGTTAAATAGTAAAATTTAATTTCTTAAAAACTTAAATCCTCATATCTTCTGGAATGCATTGTACTGCAGGATGTCTGAGTAAATTAAATTCTCTCCTGCACACTAAAGCATCAATTTCCTTATGGTAATTATCTGCTAGATTGGATCTGTCAGAGGCAGGGAAGCAAGCCTGACATTATACCCTCTTTACAAAAAATGATTACAAAAAATTAAGACGAATGAGTAAAATTAAGGCTGTGGCTGGTAAGCCTCTATAAAGCTCTCATGGATCACTCTACAGAAGATACCATTGTACTGGGGACTAAGCTTTTAATGACTAGCCGTATAATCAGGTGAAGTCCATTAAAGAAGGGCAGAAGTAACCGATCACAGAGATAACAGCGAGAAATGATTTTCCACCAAGTAGAAGCAATTTATTATACACAAAAACGCATTTCTAACGGAAGTGTCTGGATGGATAAGGAACTTGGTAAAGGTAACAGGATTGCTTTCCTGGAAAGTTTGAAAAAAATGTCAATGCACAGAGGCCTATGTGTGCTTTTTCTTTGCCTTTGGGGTCTCGGAGGGTTCTAGTTGGAATTCCCCGGGGTTCTGGCAAAGCCAGCTGCACAGCCAAGGGCAGCTGGGGTCATGCCACCACCCGCCTCTGAGTTCTCTTGTCTAGATTCCTCAGAAGCTAATTCGACCAGAGATATCTTTCAATTCTGTGCTGGACGCTCATGGACTGCACCATGGATAACAGAACTGTTAATCTGCTGCTGTTAAACCCAGCCGTGTGTGAAAGCACTTAGGGAATATAATTGCATGGCTATCAGGGCCAACACATTAGTTTAATTAACTCTAAGGCAAAGAAAAAGCAAAATCCCCATGGAATCATGAGGAAAGCTGACTGATCTCAGGGCATGAATTAATAAAGAAAAATGCCCAAGTTGGCATTCAAGGCCCAGGAGCAGCTACCGTCTGGCTGTGTCCTGAGTCCCTTCCCTGCTGTCCCAGAAGTGCTCTCTGCTTGTCCTGGTCATGCCTTTTTTGGGAGGATATTCCTTTCAGAACACTTTCTCCTCCTTGCAAGTGACTGAGAGATTGCAATCCCTGCTCTGCGGTGGTCTTCCCCTCTAGGTCTCAGTTTCCTGATCTGGAAAGTGGGATCATTGATGACAGCATGACTTGTCAGGTTTACTGGAGCATATAAGAACTCCGGGCTTGGTGAGGTGCTGGCACATCATACTAACCGGACTGCAGGACGGCAGCCTTTACCTGGCTTCACTGTCAGCTGTCTGTGTTCATCTCGCCCCTTCTCTGTGAGCTCCATGAGGCCCAGGCATTTCTTTTGTTTCTCATTGTATCCTCGGCATCCAGCACAAATGCTAGCAGATCGTAGATGCGTTAAAATGATTATTGAATGAAAACTGTGAAGGTAGAATTGGAATTTTTCTAGTTTCGAGTGAAAACTAGCGGCAATGAATTTTCATTTGTAAGCCTCGGTTTACCTCCATTTGAATGCTATAGATAATCTGGTGCATGGCTTTCTTGCATCTCTGGTGCTAACGAAAGCAAACAAGTGTTGGGCGAGCTATACACACTCAGACTACTGGCTCGCAGACATGAAAGCTATCAGCTTAACTCATGCCTCAGCATGAGTATGTGAGGTTATTTTCCAATGACAATTTTGTCATGGGCATGCCTGGCATTTCCTGAGGCAATTCCAGGAGCAAAGGCAGGCTGCTTTGGGACGCTATCGGAAGTAGCAGTACCAGGCAGAGGCCAGCTCACAGGGTCGTTGGAGGCAGCCTATTGTCTCAGTCCTCATCGTGGCATTCAGAGCTCTTCATGGGCTTGTCTGCAGGTGCAGCGTGAGCTCCTTCTCTCCCTGCCTGTTCTCTCAACAGAGCGCTGGGTCCAGCTGGGTCTGTGTCTTTGCTCACATTCAGCATGTGACTGGCATGCTTACTCCTTTTCTTTTTTTTTTTTTCCAGACAAGAGTCTTGCTCTGTCGCCAGGCTGGAGTGCAGTGGTGCAATCTCGACTCACTGCAACCTCCGCCTCCTGGGTTCAAGAGATTCTTCTGCCTCAGTCTCCCAAGTAGCTGGGACCACAGGCATGTGCCACCACACCCGGCTAATTTTTGTATATTTAGTAGAGACTGGGTTTCACCATGTTGGCCAGGATTGTCTTGATCTCTTGACCTCATGATCCTCCCACCTCAGCCTCCCAAAGTGCTGGGATTACAGTGCCTGGCCTTGCTCCCTTTCTTTATCAGAAAGACCCCTGAGCATTCTGAAGGCAAAGTTCTCTGAGATGGCTTTTCTAATGTGCTCAGGGAAAATAAACTGCTTTCATTAAACTTTGTTTATATTTCCATAAAAGCGCGGTCAGCTAATTGGACATGTGTCTGTTGCTCCAGGGACTTAGTTATTTGAAAGCACAGGGCATAATTTTTCTTCTCATCAATGAGCTGGAAACCTTTCCTGATATAACTGGTAGCCAATAGAAAATAGTCTTTCTCTTAAGTGACCATGAATATAAAATGTGTACAAATGATGGCGCAAATAGTATTTACCTATTTGCTAGAGCAAGCTGCCTAAACCCTGGAAGCCTGCTGGTCTGCTGGTTCCTGCCTGGTCTCTTCCCTTATTCCTCCCTGTTGTGAATATCAGTCATTTCTCATAGCATAAGTTTTGTTTACAACTATGGTAAAATACCCGTAACAAGAAATCTATCATCCTAACATTTTTAAGGGGATATTTAAATAGTGTTATACCTGCCACGCAACCAACACCACCACCTATCCCCAGAACTTTTCCATCGTCTAAAGTGAAACTCATTAAACACTAGTCCCCCTTTCCTCTCTCTACCCACCAGCCCTAGGAAACCACTGTTCTTCTTTCTGTCTACGAGTCTGACTTCTCTAGATACCTCATATAGGGGGAATCCTCCTGTACTTGTCCTTTTGTGACTGCCTTATTTCACTTAGCACCATACCTACAAGTTTCATCCATGTTGTAGAATGTGTCAGAATTTCCTTCATTGTAAGGCTGAATAATATTCCTTTGCTTGTATAGACCACATTTTGTTCATCCATCTATCCATCCACCCATCCATCCATCCATCCATCCATCCATCCATCCATCCATATATCAGTAGACACCTGGCTTGCTTCTACCTTTTGGCTATTGTGAATAACAGTGCTAAGAAATGTGTACAAGTATTTCTTTAAGAACTTGCTTTCAATTCATTTAGATATATAACCAGACGTGGAATTACTGGATTATATATTTAGTGTTTTGAGGAACCAGCATACTGTTTTCCACAGTCGCTGAACCATCTTACAGTCCCACCATCAGTGCACACGGGTTCCAAGTTCTCTACATCCTCACCAACATTTGTCATTTTTATTTATTTGTTTACTTATTGAGACAGAGTTTCACGCTTGTCACCCAGGCTGGAGTGCAGTGGAATGAGCTTGGCTCACTGCAACCTCTGCTTCCAAGATTCAAGTGATTCTCCTGTATCAGCTTCCCGAGTAGCCGGAATTGCAGGCTCGCACCACCACTCCTAGCTAATTTTTGTATTTTTTGTAAAGATGAGGTTTCGCCATGTTGGCCAGGCTGGTCTCGAACTCCTGACCTCATATAATACACTCGCCTCAGCCTCCCAAAGTGCTGGGATTACAGGTGTGAGCCACCGCACCCGGCTGTTAATTTTTAATAGTAGTCATCCTAATAGTTTGTAGTGACATTTCATTACAGTTTTCATTTATATTTCCCTAATGATTAGTTGATCAGTTTTCACATGCTTGTTGATTATTTGCATATCTTTTTAAGAAAAATACTTGTTCGGCCAGGCGCAGTGGCTCACGCCTATAATCCCAGTACTTTGGGAGGCCAAGGAGGGTGGATCACGAGGTCAAGAGATCGAGACCATCCTGGTCAACATGGTGAAATCCCGTCTCTACTAAAAATACAAAAATTAGCTGGGCATGGTGGCACATGCCTGTAATCCCAGCTGTTCAGGAGGCTGAGGCAGGAGAATTGCCTGAACCCAGGAGGCCGAGGTTGTGGTGAGCCGAGATGGCGCCATTGCACTCCAGCCTGGGTAACAAGAACGAAACCTCAGTCTCAAAAAAAAAAAAAAAAAAAGAAAAATACTTGTTCAAGTCCAATTTTTAATTGAGTTATTTGTTATTGCTGAGTTATAAAGGTAATTTATATATTTTGGATATGAGTCTCTTATCAGATATGTAATTTGCAAGTATTTTCTCCATTCTGATAGTTACCTTTTCACTCTGTTGCTAGCGTTCCCTAATGCTCAGAAGTTTTTAATGTTGATGTTATCCAACTTAATTATTTTATTTTGTTATCTATAATTTCGGTGTCATATTCAAGAAGCCATTGAAAAATTCAATATCTGTCAGGTGCAGTGGCTCATGTCTGTAATCCCAGCACCCTGGGAGGCCAGGGTGGGCAGATCACGAGGTCAGAAGTTGGAGACCAGCCTGGCCAATATGGTGAAACCCCATCTCTACTAAAAAAATACAAAAAAATTAGCCAGGCATGGCAGGTACCTGTAATTCCAGCTACTCGGGAGGCTGAGGCAGCTTGAACCTGGGAGTCAGAGGTTGCAGTGAGCTGACACTGTGCCACTGCACTGCAGCCTGGGTAACAGAGTGAGACTCTGTTTAAAAAAAAAAACAAAACATCATGAAGTTTTCCTCCTATGTTTTCTTGTAAAAGCTTTCTGGGCCGGGCATGGTGGCTCACGCCTGTAATCCCAGAACTTTGGGAGGCCGAGGCAGGTGGGTCATTTGAGGTCAGGAGTTCAAGACCAGCCTGGCCAGTATGGTGAAACCTCATCTCTATTACAAATACAAAAATTAGCTGGGTGGGGTGGTGTGCACCTTAATCCCAGCTACTTGGTAGGCTGAGGCAGGAGAATTACTTGAACCTGGGAGAGGTTCCAGTTGAATTGAGATAAGGCCATTGCACTCCAGCCTGGGTGACAGAGTGAGACTCCATTTCAGAAAAAGAGAGAGAGAGAGAGAGAGAGAGAGAGAGAGAGAGAGAGAGAGTTTTCTGATTTTAGTCTTTCCATTTAGATTTTGATCCATGTTGAGGTAATTTTAGCATATGATATAAGTTAAAAGCCCTCATATTCTTATATAATAGTGTAAGTTTTATACTAACTAATTTTGGTCTTTTAAAAAAATTTTACAAAACTAACTTTTCCCTTAAAAGAGCAAGGAAGGGCAAAGATGACACTCTGAGGGACAAAAAAACCCTCTTATTACCGTATTTGTATCCAGTGACACCCAATTCAACAAATATTTGTAAACTGAGTACAAATCTATATAGAAGCAAAGAGAAATGCATGCCTCAGGTTTGCACCCGAGTGGACTCTGCTGGAATGTTTGCATCTAGAGCAGAATCTTGCTCCTTATTGACAGGACTGCAAAGTCAGAAGAGAGGAGCTCGTGACAATGGTGGGAGAAGGCTTCACGAGAAGTTGTCATTGCAGTGAGAAATCTGGGGGAACCACTGTTTTTCTGTTAAACACTCCTGTTACCATTGTGGGGTTGGGACATGAGGGAGATACTGTCTCCCAAGAGGCCTGAAATGAGTGATCAGGCCCAATAAATTCACATGAAAATCTTTGAAACTAAAAATAATTAATGCAGATGGACAGCCGAAGTTGCAGGAGTGGGACCATTGGCAGGAAGAGTGCTGAGAGTCAGGAGCTGGAAAGAAGAAACACGTTGGAACATGTGAAGTGGTTGTTGAATACCTTTAATAAACCCTGTGCTATCTGTGGGCAAGTCTCTAGGAGGCCCATTTGCATGAAGGCACTGTATTCCTGAGCAAATGGTGAAGGAAGCAGTGGGGATGAGAGATCTGGTCTCTGCACCATGGGAAGGGAGACCTGGAGTAATTAGGTACAGTGGAATCTACCAGATAATGAAACTGGCTAGACTGACTTGGCCTTCCTGGGCTCCAGGTCTGGGCCATTAATTCTTGAGAATAACTTGGGTATGGCACAGGTTGCAGCTGACTGACTGCCCCTGGGTTCTGCCAGCCATCCAAATCCTTAAACCCTCAGTAATGTTATTGACTGGGGCTTAGGCATCGATGCCCCTTAAGGTTGTGACCTACATCCTGAGAATGTGTGAACTAAAGTCCAAGGTAAGTGAAAGTTCATGGTCCAGCTTTGTACTCAGGGCTCTGGGGGCAAGTTCCTCCTCTATGGCTCTGAAATGAATAACCAGAAAGATGACATATGCATCAAAGTCATCATGATGTTTATCTATTGCCATAAATCGGAAGCTTATATCCCTCCCAAATTCATATATTAAAATCCTAGCACTCAAGGTGAGGACATAAAAAAGAGATGAGGTCTTTGGGAGTGATAAGGTCATGAAGGCCAACCCCTCGTCAATGGAATCAGTGCCCTTATGAAAGAGATCCCAGAGAACTTTCTCACCCCTTCTGCCACGGAAAGGCAAAGCTGGATGGCTGAATCTATGCTCACCTTGACATTGGGCTTCCAAGCCTCCACAACTTTGAGAAACAAATTTTTGTAGTTTATAAACCACTCATTTCAAGGTATTTTTGTGGTTCATTTTGTTTTCCTTTTTCTTTCTTTCTTTTTTTTTTTTTTTGAGATAGGATCTTGCTCTGTCACCCAGGCTGGGGTACAGGGGTTCAATTATGGCTCACTGCAACCTTGACCTTCCAGGCTCAAGTGATCCTCCAACCTCAGCCTCCCAAGTAGCTGGAACCAAAGGCATGCACCACCATGCCCAGCTAATTTTTGTTTTGTTTTGTTTGTAGAGATGGGGTTTTGTTATTGTTGCCCAGGCTGCTCTCAAACTCCTAGGCTCAAGCCATCTGCCTTCCTCTGTCTCCCAAAGTGCTGGGATTAGAGGCATGAGTCACCACATCTGGCCAAGATAATTTTGATATAGCAACCTAGAAACACCAAGACACCTGTAATTTCAACAAGTACCTTAAGTAATCTACACAATCTTTATAGGTGCTTCATGGTTGGCAAATATAGTCAGGGATGTTCTTGTTAGTCACAACATCCTAAAGATGGATATGAAAGAGAACTTAGAAATTGACAACTTCAATTCACAGAGGGGTCACCGGAGGCCCAGAGATGACACGCGACTTGCTAGAGCTGGCTGAAGGCAGAACCTACCACTGTCCTGGGCCAGCTTTGCTACATCATTTCCACTCCTATAATTCCTTCCAAGCCAGTTGACAGAATTTATTGGTGTCTCAGACTGTCATAAAATGTATGCTATCACATCAGGTGCTTTAGCCTAAATAATTATAGACTAAGTTTTAATTATTTAATTGGCAAAACAATGTTTTGTCATGATGGCAGTCCATACAAAGTGTTTCTGTAGCAAAGTTAATAGCAGAAAAACATAAACCGTGCTTCAAAATGAACTCAGGAACCATCACCTTACCCTCATTTTATGTAAAATCAAAGGAGCGGGGTTTTTAGCCAATAAACAGATGAAAACACATTTTTGAATTAAAATAGAAAAAAACCAACTTCATATTGAAAGGATATGAGAAAGTTCCACAGTGCATTCTCCTTCCTGAACAAAGACATGGATGACAATAAGGGGTCCTCAGTGACAGGGGAAATTCTTGAAGACTAGAGCTGGAATAACGTGGGATTTTGCTATCAGTGGACAGCATCAGAGGACAAAGGCTTTGTATGGTGAGCGGCTTCCTCCTACCTGGTCAGCTGTGACAGATTCAGAAAAGTAGTGGAAGATGTAAGTGAGTGAGTTTAGAATGTTTTCAATTCATCCTCAGTGTTTTAGGAATCCTAGGAGATAAGATGACAAGGCGTAAATAGATACCACTTTCTCTCTCGCATTTATGTGAACTTCGGATTCCTTCTTCCAACTTCAGTTGAGTTTCTGAATATATGCTAGGCACTGTTTTCCACCCATAGAGGACATAGTTTCCAACTCTGTAGGACCAACAGGGCATACAGATAAAATATGAAAAAATGTATTAGTAGATAGATATGTGCATAGGGTGCAATGAAAATGATAAGGAAGGAGTCATTAATTCCCCCAGCAGGTTAGGAGGACTTCACAACGCATGGGATATTACCATGGGGTCTTTAAGTTTAGGGTGAAAAACTTGGTAGGGAAAGGCAGATCAGCTAGGCAAAGGTAAGAAAATCTGTAAAAAGATGTGACACAATTCCTGGCAGGTGCCATGGAAGCAATGGATGGGATGGGATGGTGGCAGGCAGAAGGTCGCCTGGAAACAGAGAGATGGGGACCATGAGACCAGGTTCCCAGAGATCGCTGTGTCCTGCTAATGGGCTAGAGATGTGTTGTAAAGGAAATGGGAGCCATTAAATTATATTTTAGCACATAATCAAGTTAACAAATTCATATTTTAGACCCATCATATAGCAACACTGAGAAAGATGGATTTGAATGAGAATCTATGTTCCTCAGAGTAAGAGAAAGAGGAAGGCGGGGGGGGGGGAGAGAGAGATAGAGAGAGAGAGAGAGGAGGAAGAACAAGGAGAAGGAGAAGAAGGAAGAAGAAGATAAAGAAGGAGAAGAAAGCAGAGGAGGAGAGGAAGAGGAGGGTGAGAAGGAGGAAGAGGAGAAGAGAAGGAGAAGGAGGAGGAGAGATAGAGAGACCCCACTGAAGGGCTATTACAAAATATCAGGCATAAAACATTGAGGGTCTAAATTGGAGGAAAATGAGAGACAGAAATGGAGAAAATAAGATTAAAAAATTAGTAGATACATAGATACATTTTTAAATACCTGTATGCAGGATTCCTGATTACAGGACTGGATCCCTGGACTGGGTATCATGATTTATTTGTGGGTCACCAGCATATAGAAGCCAATTGAAAACACCGTAGTAGGGCAAGTTGCTCACAGATGTTATTTCCCTGTGTTCAGTTTCTCTGTATTCAAAACCTCCTGTAATTGATTCAAACTCATCTTAAAACATTCAGAATTCGGGTGTGGTGGCTCCCACCTATAATTCCAGCATTTCGGGAGGCCAAGGCAGGTGGATCACGAGGTCAGGAGTTTTAGACCAGCCTGATCAACATGGTGAAATCCTGTCTTTACTAAAAATACAAAAATTAGCTGGGCGTGGTGGTGCATGCCTGTAATCCCAGCTACTCAGGGGGCTGAGGCAGGAGAACTGCTTGAACCTGGGAGGCAGAGGTTGCAGTGAGCTGAGATCGTGCCACTGCACTCCAGCCTGGGCTACAGAGACTCTGTCTCAACAATAACAACAACAACAAACCCACCGCCACCACCAATAACAAAACACTCAGAAATCTTTAAAATCTTTACTTAATTGTTATTTACAGGGAAGAGTTCAAAGTCCACATACTAGCATTTAAGGATCCTTTAAAATATGGTCCTAGCCTGTCTCCTATTTTCCCTGTACCAGCAGTTCTCAAAGAGTTATTTGAGAAAACTTGGGATATCCCGTACTCTTTCAGATTATCCATGAGGTCAAATCACAGATAGGAAAAAAGTCCATTAGGAGTGTGTATTTGGTTGAAGTGTTTGACTAGAGAAGCAGAACCAGTAAGGTACCTATGTTACATGTGTATGTGTATGTATGTATATGTGTATACACACATATGTAATTTTTAAAATGATCTTAGTACAGAGTGGGTTGGCTAAGCAGCCTATACCAGGCTGCCTTGTTTCTGAAGCTGAGGCCAGAAGCTCACTGGCAGACTGGCAGGCAGGAAGATCACCAGCCAGCTGGAACCACAGTGCTGAGCTGGACAGACAGAAGCCTGTGTCTGCTTTTGTTGCCACTGATCTTACTGACAACGGTGTGTGGTGGGGGTCCTTCCTCAGGGAGCAACACACACCTGGCCCAGGAGTCAGAGAAACCGAGAAGGCTCCCGAGGAGGGGCCTTTGTTCCCAGCATTTGACAAACAGCTGGGGAAAGCGTGTGCAAGATGAAAAATGGCCATTGCCTCTCTTCCACCTTCTAACTCCCTGAGAAAATCTCCCTTATAGATTTTCTCCCACTCTTACCAAAAATGTGCTAGAAGTTCTGGGGAATGGGGTTCAACCTGTGTGGTGCATCACAAAACAACCACAAATAAATAGGCCAATCAATTTTCAACAGAACACAGTTTCTGAGAGCACATGGCAAATAATTTTGCAAAAACAATCACTTGTCAATTTTTGGTATAGAATCAAGAGCACAGTATCTGTAATTATCCAAAAACACCTATTAAAATGCTCATCTCCTTACTAGTTGTCTGTGTGAAGCTTGACTTCCTTCATATTCCTCAACCCTAAACTCCTGTTGCCACAGATTTGGAATGCAGAAGCAGCTCTGAGAATCCAGCTCTCTTCTGTTAAGTCAGACATTAAAGGGATTTGCAGAAATGTACAATGACACTCTTCTTATTGACTTTTTTTTTTGTTTTGGGAAATGTAGTTATTTTTCTTTAAAAAGTAGTTGTTGTGTTAACATAAAATTATTTTATTATTGTGATTTCAAAATAAATTAATCCATATTCTGAAATTTCTCAATTTTAGTTTTTAATTCAGTAAATATTGGTAATGTAACCCATATGATCCAAAGTCTTTGGGAACCTGAATGAGTTTTAATGGTGTTAAGAATTCCTAAAATCAAAATGTTTGAGATTTTCCCACATGATGGAGGAAGTCATCACTTCAAGTCTCTCAAGTGGAGCCAGGAACGTTCTCCTCAGTCCTCCCCTCACAGAACTCTTGATATTCTTCAGGCCTTAGCTGATGTCATTGACCCCAGGAAGTGGTCTGTTCTCCCCTGAAGCAGGAACCTTCATTCCTCTCTTAGAGTTTCTTAGGTAATACTTTCTTCTCCTTGGACCTTGCCTCACCTATGGGATTTATCTCTGCAACCAGAAAACATCACATGCCCATGGGGAACCCACCTCCCTCCCTCCTACCCTCCCTGCATCCCTTCCTCCTTGCCTCCCTACCTCCCTGCCTCCCTGACTTCCTTTTTTCTCTTTTCTTTTACTCTTTTTTTTTTTTTTTTTTGAGACAGAGTCTCACTCTGTCACCCAGACTGGAGTGCAGTGGCATGTTCTTGGCTCACTGCAACGTCCACCTCCAGGTTCAAGTGATTCTTCTCTCTGAGCCTCCCAAGTAGCTGGGATTATAGGCACATGCCACCTTGCCCAGCTAATTTTTGTAGTTAGTAGAGATGGGGTAGAGATGGAGTTTCACCATGTTGTCCAAACTGGTCTGGAACTCCTGACCTCAGGTGCTCTGCCTCCCTTGGCCTCCCAATCTTTCTTTTCTTTCTCTTGTTCTCCTCTCCCTCCCTCTCTATTTACTTATTTATTTTAAATCAAGCTCTCCTGTGTGTCTCAGACTTTTGGAAACCTCCTGGGGTTCATATGTGTCACACTTTAGAAGACACATCCTGGGGAGTCTGTATGCCTCAGACTTTAGAAGACACACATGAGAGCTTGATTTTTAAAAAAGAAAGAAAGATGGTGGCTCCTCATAGTCTGGGTTGATGTATTGAATTTCCTGATAAGCAGTCCCAGCACTGTTCACTTATTCCGAAAGGGAACATGCACAGGGGGTAAAATGTTCTTTTGAAAAAATTCTGCGCTTCCATCTGACCTAGGGCCCCAAAATTGGAATAAGTGATATTTTCAAAGAAATAGTTTCTCTCTTTTGTTATATTTCGAATGAGTGGTACATGACTAAACATATTTCATAGTCATTTGCAATCAGAATATCAATGACCTGACACTGGTGGGAGGCAGATCTCTGCTAGATGCTTCAACCACCATGAGCTAGTGTGTTACCTTGGACATGCTGTCTGGATTCCAGTTTCCTCATCTGTACATGTAAGAAATAATACCTACCTTGTGGTGTGGTTGGAACAACTTGATGAAACATTACTTGAACCAGGCACGCAGGTGGTGCTGAATGCATTTTGGCTGTCTTGCATCCCTCTCTTCTGTCTACTCCCAGCCCTCTTACCTAAGTCAAGGTTTCTACGTGAATTCAACATTTCTTATAATTTTGTTTATATTATCACCTGACAATTTTTTAAAAAGGCATAATTGAGTCTAAAAATGATTATACTAGATACCAAAAAATAGCTTTAAAAATAGACTTTGGAGCTCCTTTTACATTTTTATTTAATGTTTAACTCTCTTTCCACATCTTATATGGAGTCTTTCCCAGTTGCCTGGACCTGCACTGTTCTTTTCTTCCTGTGAGGATGTAAAACGTGTATAATCTGCACCATATAATTTAGCTTCTAGTGATGTATGGTCTTATTGTGAATCAAGATTTTTCAGCTACGACAGCAGAAACACACACACACACACACACACACACACACACACACACGCAGACACGAGCTAGCATATGTTTGTAGAAGGTTCCAAGTCATCTAGTTTGCGAGGAAGAAACGCAGCTAGATACCTCTTGCTAGTACCCGCCACAGTGTCAATGCTTGCCCCCATGTGCTGGCTGATGAGCATACACTCCAGCAGACCCACATTGTAAGCAATGAGGTGGGGGAGCAGAAGGGAAGTGGCAAAGAGGAAGGATGCTGAGCAGAGGAATAGGTGAAAGAAAATGATCTGAAGGAGGAAACACAGGGCACAAAAAGGGAGTATGGGAGTACAGACACAGAAGAAAAGTATTGGACATTTCTGACTTTCCATCTTAGAAGTTTTAGGTTTCTTTCAATATCTTCTGCCAAGGAGACTGCTTGGAGTCCTGGGTGACCTAACCATCCATCCATCTATTTATCCATCCATCCATGCATCCATCCATCCATCCATCCATCCTTGTTGCAGATATTTGCAAGTACCTAATAGTACCTGACTACATACATTACCTTTGTTCATACCAAGATGAATAAAACATGACTTTCAACAGACCTGAATGGGGAAAATAACACATAAACGATCCTTTCATGCCAGTGAGAGCACTGTTATAGCATATTGCAGACAAAATCTAAGTAAGGCAATATTAGAAGTAGCATAAATGTGGGGGTTTGAGAGCTCAGGATTCTAGGTTGGCTCTCACCCTCCGGTGCTGATACTCACATGAGTTGTGGTATCTCTGGCTCCTCAGCATTGCCAGAGGCCCTGCCGGGCTGAAGTAAGAGAACATGGTTCATAGTGATGCCTCTCAAGAAGGGGTGCCAAGGTGTGTTTCAGAGGACAATGATTTTTAATATTCATGATTAGTAATATGTATTGATTGCTTCTAATGTGCCAGATACTTCTGCATGTTCTCTTCTTCAACCCTACGTCTTTCTAGTGAGAAACATGAGGTTTTGAGGACATAAATTCCATGCCACAAATCAGTGTGAGTGCTGAACCCTGTGTCCTAACTTCTGGAGCAGCGACTCTGATGTAGGCCAGGTAGGGCTTCCCAGGTAGGGCCTGGAGCAGCACGTAGCCACTGTCCAAGGGAATAGGTTATGGCATTAATGGGATTTCCCTGTGAACTTTGAAGCTGTAGGAAGTTAGAAAATTAGGGAGATAAAAATTAAGTATTAGGGAAAATTTCCACCAAGAAGGCAAATGCTCTTGTCCCACAGCCAGATGCAGGGGTACATGAGCATCCATCTCAGCACACTTGGAATTTCCAGGTCCCTGCATGCCCAGAACGGCTGCTCTTCTCCTCATCCCTGCTAAAAGTCCCTCCTCCCGCCTCTCCCTGCCCCCTTCACTGCTGCCTCTCAGACAGGAAGTGAACAGGAGTAATTCACTCACAAGAGGTGTCTCTGGGGAAAAGAGTGGCCTCTCTGCAGGGCGTGCCAGAAAGGAAGGGGTGCTGTCACTGTGAAGAGGGCTGGGGCTTACTGTCAAGGAGCCCCAGACTTCAGGAACTTTGAAGGACAAACCATGAAGAATTGAAAGGAACTAGAATCAAACCACAACCAACATAAACAACGTCACTGCCCTTCCTTAGCTAAACTAACCTTTTAAGCAGAAGATGGTAAAGGTTTAGTAAAGGTCCCAGTGGTTTGGAGAAATATCCCATTCTTTCACCTCCATGGCATCATGGAGTTCACCCCTGAGCTCCAGGAGCCCTCCCCAGGGATAGCCTGGCATTTGGCATGTAGATCTGGCTATCATGCTGCCTGAAAGAGTGGGCCATGCACCCACGGGCAGGGCATGAGTCCACAGAGCCCAGACTCCATCTCGGGAGAATCTTCATTTGGTTCCATTGGTTTTCAGAACCAAGAACTAACTTCACTGCACAAATGCTCAGAGTAGCCCCAAAAGAGCAGCAACCTCTCATCTTTGGGTGGTTGTGAAGCCCTCTGTGTGTAGATCAAAGGAATCTGCACCTGCTCATGTGGGGCATTCACTCAAGACAGCTCCTCAGGAACATGAGAGGAAGGGGCTGGCCTGCTGGGCCTTGCAGCTGCTGTAAGGGGAGCACACAGTGGCCCAGCCTCCGCTGTGCATCCCCTTTTCTGGCTCTCCCTCCTTCCCTACCTGTTCCCTCAGCTCCTTGGCTGAGGACCCCATCCTTTCAGGGCCCTGCTCTGGGTCTCCAGCGTGTGTGAACACCACATGGCCATCCTCTTGTCATCCTTGAAGTCTCAGAAAGCCCAATGGTTCTTCCTCCCCTGTGTTTATTTCGGTTGTGTTAAAGGCTTACTCAGGAGAGGTGCTTTTATTCTGCTACTGGTAAATTCATTATTAAATAATTTTTGAAGAGATACAGGCCACTGATTTTCTGCAATTTGCATCACCACACTTTAACTTACGTTGAAAGCTAAGCCTTTTGGTCTTCTAGTTTTAGAAGTATATTAATATTTCTGTGACCTTTCCCAGATGCCAGTTGAGATGTATTCTTTTAAATAACAAAACCAAGAAAACCAATAACCTAAAATGAATATTTCTGACCCGAGTTTGATGAGCAAATTAGGAAAGATAAGTCTTTTTCCAAAGAAAAAATAAAGTCAAGGAGACTTCTAAGTTCAAATAAAAGGATGTATCTATATGCATATTCCAAGATATTCATACATGGATATATACACATGAAATATTAGAATATGAATATATTGATATATAAAACATGAATGTATGGATATATCCATATTTCAGTATTTTGTCGACATGCATTGATACATTTTTTGATATGGTGTAGCACTTAACACTTTAAATCCCATATTATATCTTACATAATTTGCTTGCATTTTAAAAGGATTACACATTTAGTTAGTATTGGGATGACAAAATGAAAGATAAGAGAAGCTGTCTGCTCAGCATGCAGGGCGACTGCCTTGACATAGATCAGCAGCAAGCACACAGCACCTTCTCTGTCTTCCTGCTGAATGCGCCTCTGTTTCCATCAATGCTGGTCCAACTGTGTTAGGGCCAAACTTGCCAGTAAAACCTGGAGTTGATTTGGCAGCCATGAGCCTGCTTCCTGGGGGGTTCCAATGGTTGAGGAAGGTGGAGTTGCAGTGGTTTCTCCTGCCCCAATCCACATTGCTGAGCTCAGCTCAGCATAAGCTGGACCTCATGTACAGGCCTTAACAGAGGCCACTCCACCATGATGCATGTCAAGGAAGCAACCGGAAGGCCAAGGCTTTCCTTAGAAACCAGTCCAGGTGCTCCCAACAGCGTCTGACATCACTGTTATGGCTGTAGTTTATTTAGGCGAGATTTAGATTGTGGACTAGGAGTCTACAATTGCTCACGTGGTCTTAGAATCATCCCAGGATTTTCTTCTAGGGTTTTTATGGTGCCAGGTCTTATGTTTAAGTCTTTCATCCATCTGGAGTTAATTTTAGTGTAGGGTGTCAGGAAGGCGTCCAGTTTCTGCTTTCTGCACATGGCTAGCCAGTTTTCCCAACACCATTTATTAAACAGGGAATCCTTTTCCCATTGCTTGTTTTTATCAGGTTTGTCAAAGATCAGATGGTTGTAGATGTGTGGCATTCTTATGAGGCCTTTGTTCTGTTTCATTGGTCTATATCTCTGTTTTGGTACCATACCATGCTGTTTTGATTACTGTAGGCTTGTATAGTTTGAAGTCAGGTAGTGTGATGGCTCCAGCTTTGTTCTTTTTGCTTAGGATTGAAAACCTAGGCAAAACTATTCAGGACATAGGCATAGGCAAGGACTTTATGACTAAAACACCAAAAGCATTGGCAACAAAAAATAGGATCTAATTAAAGTCCAGAGCTTCTGTACAACAAAAGAAACAATCATTAGAGTGAACCGGCAACCAACAGAATGGGAAAAAATTTTTGCAATCTACCCATCTGACAAAGGGCTAATATCCAGAATCTACAAAGAACTAAAACAGATTTACAAGAAAAAAATAAACAACCCCATTCAAAAGTGGGTGATGGACAGGAGCAGACACTTTTCAAAAGAAGACATATATGAGGCCAACAAGCATATGAAAAATTGCTCATCATTACTGGTCATTAGAGAAATGCAAATCAAAACCACATTGAGATACCATCTCACACCCGTTAGAATGGCAATCATTAAAAAATCAGGAGACAACAGATGCTGGAAAGGATGTGGAGAAATAGGAACACTTTCACACTGCTGGGAGTGTAAACTAGTTCAACCATTGTGGAAGACAGTGTGGCAATTCCTCAAGGACCTAGAAGTAGAAATTACATTTGACCCAGCAATCCCATTATTGGGTATATATCCAAAGAAGTATAAATTGTTCTGTTATAAAGACACATGCACACGTATATTCATTGCAGCACTGTTTACAATTGCAAAGACCTGGAGCCAACTGAAATGCCCATTGATGATAGACTGGACTAGGAAAATGTGGCACATATACACCATGGAGTACTATGCAGCCATAAAAAATGATGAGTTCATGTCCTTTGAAGGGACATGGATGAATCTGGAAACCATCATTCTCATCAAACTGACACAAGAACAGAAAATCAAACACCACATGTTCTTACTCATAGGTGGCTGTTGAACAATGAGAACACATGGACACAGGGAGGGGAGCATCACACACTGGGGTCTATTGGTGGGGACTAGGGGAGGGACGACAGTGGGGGGTAAGGAGGTTGGAGAGGGATAACATGTGGATAGATGCCAGATATAGGTGACGGGGGATGGAGGCAGCAAACCACATTGCCATATATGGACCTATGCAACAATCCTGCATGATCTGCGCATGTACCTCAGAACCTAAAGTGCAATTATGTATATAGATATGAATTATCCCAGGATAGGATCCATTCAACATCTACCTCAAAACACTATAACTTTTTAGTAAACTTCTCAGGGAAGACCTTGGTTGTATTTATCTTCTTAGATAACTGAGTATGAATAGCATAGTACAAAGCCATTAAATGTTGGGAAATATTTACTCAATATACAGATTTGCATTTGGGAGTCATTCTTTCTAGCAGGAATTGGACAATGGTCAGTGTTCTGATACCACCCTCTACCCTCAGCTATCAAACATCAGTTCTCCTTGATGTCTGCTTTGCCTGGCATGGTTCTCACCCAGCCCACAGCCCTGCCTTGAGCTCAGCAATCCTGCCCTGGAACAGTGCTTAGCACTGTGGGGTAGCCATCCCAGGGCTTTGCCCAGGCCCTGATCATCAGCTCCTCCAGAGCAGACAGTACTGATCCTGTGACACTGACCTTCCATTGCAGATACCCCAACCCTCCACAATGTGCACCCTACAATCTCAGGGCACCACACCCTCAGTGCCTCTTCCTCACCCCCCTCTGCCCAGACACCTCTTCCTGCCTGTCCTTACCCGGTGCTGTCTCACTTTATCTTTTATCTTGTGGCTTGCCCACGGAACACACAGTAAAAACGGTCTACCAGCACTGGAAACATAGATTTACACTGAACACTTCTTAGGGCTTTATTTCCAAAGTGTGCATGTAAGAAAGTAAATCTGTTTCTATTTACAGTTTACAAAGTAGAACCAGTGGGTTTGCACTGGAAACCCAGTCTGGGTAACCAGCCAAGTCTGAGCCGGCACAGAAGAAACCAGCACACTTCCTGTGCACCTGTAATCAGCAGGTAAGATGAACAGGGCTCAAACAGCTCTTCAGTGTTAATTTCACCGCTCCATGAGGAATCTACCTTTATAGAGGGTGAAATGGGAACTGCTTTGACAACAGTAATTGTGAGCATATTCAAACCAACCATATTGGAACAAGATACAACTGCATCAAATAAAACCACAGAATTGTTTCTGAATACCATTTGGATAGAATGCATAAGGATGTATTCTAACACAAAGTCAAATCAAACAAACAAACACTGAAAACCATCTCGCCCAGCCCAGAGTATCTGCATTTTATATACAGGTTTACAAAAAATGTCCTAGGCACCTACTAGATACCCACATCCTGATTAGCAGCTGCTCCCCCAAATTCAATGTAATTCAAGAATCCTCAATTTCAGAAAGAGCGTTAATTTGGGTAAACCAAGTATTTTTATAGTAAATATGTATATCTACTTATACCTGAATGATCCCTTAAGTATATTTGTTTATTTGTGTTTAGAGAAGTACATTTATCTTACAATAAAACATATATTTTTAATGCAGTATCTTTTTTTAAGAGAAATATCACACAATTTACTAGGTTTAATTTTGTGCTTGTCTGAGTTGAGGAGATCATGCATGTTGATATCCTCTGCAGCCTGCGTAGCACATGCATTGTTTAGTGACTTGTTATTCATTGCTCCATTTGCTTGCTGACTTGGATATTGTATGTGGCGCCCAGAGGCTTCTGAACCACAGGCATCTCTCACATCATGGTGTCCTTGGGTATTTGTTGCACCTGAAAAGTGTAGATATGTTATCTCAGTTAATGAAATTCTCAGGCCACCATTATAACTTTGTTGGTAATTATAGTCATAGCATTATTTATATGTTTGTATTAGGTGACTGTTAACTCACTTTTGGAAGTTGTCACCCCAGGCTGTGATTCAGCTGGCTTGGAGAGTGTGGGAAACAGGACTTGGATCCTGTTCAGTCTGAGTCTGAAACCCAGGCTTGAAGCCTGAATGTCTCCTTGCCTCCCCAGGATTATGGGAGAGCGGGGATGAAAAATACTGTCGAAGTAGACATTTTAATATATGAATCCTGAAAATCTATTTTTTGGAGAAATACACCTGTTTGTTATTTAATTATAGCCCTTTCATTTTCATTTTCCTTCTTAGTTTTTTGTTTAGCAATATATGGATCATAATGCAAAACTTTGCACTTCCCAGACATAAAAATAATCCCGTCTACACTGGGCTAAAAGTAGAAATATATTAAATTCGTAATATTCTCACTTATTAGAAAATAATTCTGGTTTGGTAAGTTATTCCTACTGCTGGATAACGGCCTTCTCTAACCACAAAGGCAATTTGGACAGTTATTAGGTGAGGGGTCGAATTTTTTTCTTTCCTAAAACCAATGCTCCATTTTGTGTATGAAACACTTATGGGAAACAAATTAAACATTAAGGCACGTAGGTTTTCGATTTTTTTTTTGTGGCCACTTTAAGTCCTTACAGTATTAGGAAAAACCTCATATCCTTGAGGAAATAGAGGAGGTACAGATTTCATTAAAATGTAACTAATGCAGTAGGAAGCAGGCACACAGACAATCAGAGTCATCAGTGATTCTCAGGGTGGAACCTGGGTCAGAATGACTCCATCAGTGGCTTAATCAAATGTCTGTTTTGAATGTGGAACCCTGGCTCAAGTGTTTAAGCTATAAGTTAATACATTTATTCACTTCAGCTTTGAGCTCCCTGGCAGGCAGGGGAAAGTGGAAGCACTTTACCTTATGTAATTTCACTCCTGTATATATTATAAACCAGCAGATTTTAGAGACGATTGAGATGGGTGACTTACATGATTCTCATACTACAAAACCAGCTTTTTCAGGAGGGACAATCAGTTTTCTGGTACTAAATTCTTAAAAGGAATGTTTTGATAGTTTCTTATGTAGGGTCCTTTGAAGAGAAAGGATACTGACTTTTTTATAACTTCTCTAGTTTTCCAGTTTTTAAGAATATACACCTACTGTAGGAACAGCATAAAAGGGAAATCACCTGTAATCCCAGAACTAATAACTATTAACCTTTTGTTTACATTGCTCTACGTTATTCTATGGATACATATATTTAAAATTTAAATAATTAAATACACACTGCTGTAATACCTGCTTTTGCATTTGCCGGTATTCCATATACACATATCTTTCCATGATAATCAATATGAAGTGCTATTACCTTTTCAATGTATATATATTATATTTCAGTATATTAATGTACAACAATTTATCACATTTTCTCTTTTTTATTTTTATTTTTTTCCTTGAGATGGAGTTTCACTCTTGTTGCCTAGGCTGGAGTGCAGTGATGTAATCTCAGCTCACTGCAACCTGTGCCTCCCAGGTTCAAGTGATTCTCCTACTTCAGCCTCCTGAGTAGCTGGGATTACAGGTGCCTGCCACCCCGTCTGGCTACCTTTTGTGTTTTTAGCAGAGATAGGGTTTCACTATGTTGGCCAAGCTGGTCTCGGACTTCTGACCTCAGGTGATCCACCCACCTTGGCCTCCCAAAGTGTTGGGATTACAGGCATGAGCCATCGCGCTGGGCCTATCACATTTTCTTTTGATGGGCATGTTGTACTGAACTCCTATGCAGCTCAATAGGGAAGACACTAGGTTGAAGAAGCCAAAGAAGAGAGCCAAAGACAGCAAATGAGACATGAGATTTTATTAGGGGCAAACATACAGGGGAGAGAGTCCAGTGGCGGTAGGCTGGATAATAGGACTGCCTTAGTTACAGAAATGGTGGTGGTAGCCTGGACAGCATAACCCAGTGGCAGCAGGTTGGGCAGGAAAACTGCAACTGCTTGCAAAGGGCATGCAGTTTGTATAGCATTTTCCCTTAACAGCCTCCTCATAATGAACTCCACCTGTCAATCTTCATTAACCCAAAACTCAGGGCCTCGACCTCTTGTTCAGCCATAATATCCTTTAACTGGTTCCACGAGATGGGACAGAGGCATCTGCCATAAGGGTCATTCTAACGATACGCTTCAGTTATTTCTATCAGGTGTGTTTACCCTACAGGACAGTGGGTTGTTCTCATTTTCTCTCAGTTAAATCATGCTGCACCTTTAATTCTTTATGCAAATATATTTGCTCACTATGTAATTATTTGCTTTGATAAAATCCTAAAAGGGAAATGACCAAGTTGAAATATATGCCACTTGTGAAAGCTCCTAAAACGTTTTGCCAGGTATCCCCTAGGAAGGCATTACCCAGGTAAACTCCTACTAGTGGTAAACAGACGTCTGTTTCTGCTCATCAGCACCGATTTGTGGGTGAAAAGTGAAATACTACTGTTATTTCTCTAATATGGCTGAGGTGTAAAAATTTTATTGGCCATTCATATTTCTTATTTGTTGTTAATATCCTTTAACTGGTTCCTATTAGCTTAATCACTTTTTAAATAATAGGCTGTTTTTACAATGAGAATGTGGATCCTTTGACGTATTTTCCTGACAGGTTTATCTTAAAATTTTGATTGTATTTTTTATGCTGAAAGTAGCTTTTTACCTTCTTCAGTGTCCTTTTTGGAAAAAATTTTCACACCTTCCACCTTATAAACCAATTCCCCTGAGTTTCCAGGTAATCTATAACTTACCTATTTAAGTCTGGATTCTAGGAACAATTCGTTTAGTGAATCTATATTTCTTTTTTGTTTCAAATAGTAGTCCCAATACCATCTATTGAAAAAAACCTACCCTGTACTCACGGGTTTAAAATGCTTTCCTCTGTTCAATTCTCATCTCCATTCTACTCTGTGTTGAGTGTCATATTTTTTCAGATTGTTGTACTTTTGTAATATTTTTGCATGTTGCATTCTAACATCCTTATTGGCTAGAATAACACTATTAGCATGCATTTCCTTCTTCCTTTTCTTTTTTTTTGAGGCAGGGTCTCACTCTGTCACCCAAGCAGGAGTGCAATGGCACAATCATGGCTCATTGTTGCTTCAATCTCCAGGGCTCAAGTGATCCTCCTACTTCATTTTTTGATTTTTTTGTAGAGACGAGGTCTTACTGTGTTGCCCAGTCTGATCTTGAACTTCTGGGCTGAAGCAATCCTCCCACTTTGGCCTCCCAAAGTGCTGGGATTGCAGGTATGAGCCACTGCCTGGTTTAGCATGCCTTTTTCTCTCTCAGGTGAACTGTGTAATGTATAACAGCTTTCACCTAAATGCTATAAAAATGCCACAGTTCTCTGTATTTGTGTCATCTCTGGGAATAACTAAAAGCTGAGAGGGTGACTTTATAGGGAAGAATGTGCCTGGAGGGTGGGGAGTGAGGGGCAAGTTGTCAGTCTGATGAGGCAGAGCTGTGCTGGCTCCTGGTGCAAGAAACAACGCAAGACCAGAATTCAGAATCTGAAGAGCAGATGCATATCCCTGAGTCTATCGTCCATGGATTTTGTGACTTTTAGTTGTAATGCTGACCACAGAAGCCCCAATACTATGACTTACACCCACAGGTCAGGGTTAGGAACACTGGTCACTCTATGTTCTTCGTTGTCGTGGCTGACCTTGGATTTCAGGTCTCTGGTGAGCAGAATTTGCATTTTAATTTCACAAGTGAGAAATCTGAACAAGTTAGAGTGCAAATGGAAAGTCACCATCTCTCTTTTTCTGCATGAAGCTTAAGGATGCTACAAAGTCAACATCCTTCTAGAAGCAGCATTGGAGCGTTCAAGTTCTCTGACAGGTGTCTAGGTATCTGCAGCATAGAGAATGGAAAAATTATGTTAGCCTGCAAAATGTGAAGATCCAGTACTAATGGAGCCCTGTCCAGGCCCAGAATGATGAAGAGGTGCCTCAGATTTTGAGCAGCACGCACCTCTGACAAAGTAGCCTGCCAGGAATGTTTACTGAAAAATGTAATCTCAGGTACCTACGTTAATCTGCTTCTTGAATGAGGCTAATACTGCCTCACTTGTGTTTTTCTGAGAATGTTCCAGAGTTGAAGATTTTTATTTGGATCTATTTTTTTTTCCAATTTACTCTTTCTAAAAAATAACTAAACTACAAGATTGGGTTCATGGGGAGCCGTTCCTTTGCTTGAAGGCATGTCCACCCTCAGGATGGATGGTTGTTGCTCTTCCTCTTTTGTCCTGGTAGAGCACTCACCATCCGAGTCTGTGTTGTTGCCCATTGAGGCAATACATGATTCCATCACAAAGGTGGCCGGCTTCTCCCTTTCTGTGGGAAAATCAAGAACAAACTACCCCCGAAAGCATTTACACATTTTTACTTGGAGTTCTGCAGGATAACTATCTTGATCTGAATTTCTTAGAAGAAGTTAGATAAAAACCCTGAGACACTTCAGAAAAGTTTAGAAACACAGGGAGGGTTATTTTTTTTCCTGTTTCTATTTGTTTTGTTTTTATAATTCACTGAAGTTTATCCAATCTGCTGGGAAAAAGTGGAGGGGTAAGAGAGGTATAATAACTAAATACGGAAAACCTGAATTCCAGTAATAACTCAAGTTGCATGATCTTAAATACTTCACTTCTCCTGGCCTTAGTCTATTTTATTCATCAAATGCAAGATATTTGTAAAATGCCCGCTACAAGAATTTATTACAAGGTTGCAGGGTCCGACGAGCTAAGGTTTGCAAAAGCACTTTGTAAACTCCAACAGGCTCTGTGTATGTTTATATGTGTGCAAACCCTGTAAAAATACACTTAATTTGTGTATTCCGAAGGCCAGAGGGCTCCCCCTCAGCCCACAGGCAACCCTGAGATTCCCCAAGCCGGTGCTCTCTTTGGTCAAGACCGTGTCAGGCCACCCTCTAACCCAGAGTGGTCATGACTCAGACCTCAGGACCCTCACGAAGGCTGGGGAACGCTTCTCTCTCAGGGAAACACTGGAGCAGGCCAAGAGGGGGTAGATGTCGCCCGCGGGCGGTAACTCACGCCTGTAATCCCAGCACTTCGGGAGGCTGAGGTGGACGGATCACCAAGTCAAGAGATTGAGACCATCCTGGCCAACTCGGTGAAACGCCGTCTCTACTAAAAGTACAAAAATTAGCTGGGCGTCGTGGCACACGCCTGCAGTCCCAGCTCCTAGGGAGGCTGAGGCAGGAGAATTTCTTGAACCCGGGAGGCTGAGGCTGCAGTGAGACGAGATCGCACCATTGCACTCCAGCCTGGAGACAGAGCGAGACTCCGTCTCAGACAGATAGTGAGAGAGAGAGAGGAGAGAGAGAGTGTGTAGATGTTGTGCCCCTGTGTGACGTCCTCTGGGAGGAAAGAACGCAGTTCCTCAGTAGCGCAGAGTTCCCACGGACAGCATGTGGGTTTTTGACTCGATCCCCTTTGAGACCTGCTGTGGTCTGCTCTGCTGTAGAATCCCTGCTCTGAAGTGGTCCGGATGTGAGACCTCTAGGTGGACCCAATATTCCAACCCTAAAGAGGAATCTTCAGCCACACAACCCCTGCTCCCCTGCTGCCGGCTTTGGGGTCTGAGGGGCGGGTGCCCCGGGCCCAGCTGAGCGCCGCCTGCGGGAGGAGAGAGGCGGGGCCGGGCAGGGACGCGCAGGCCGGCGGAGAGCACCGACCCCACCACACCGCACTGCGCCGGGCAGAAGCCGCCTTTATTTCCCACCGCCGCACGGGCGTTCTCTGGGCAGAGCGCCGGGACAGCCAGCGCAGGGCCTCCGCCTCTAGAAGTCCAGGGTTTCTTTTTCCTTCTTGTTGAAGGGGTTGTAGGGTCTCACAGTCGTGACCAGTCGTGACAGTGGAGCCTGGTGACGGAAGAGGTCAACTGCCATTTCTCTTCGTAAGACGCTGCGGCAGGATGGGGAGACAAGGAGAAAAATGACACATAAAAGACATATAACCTCCAAGCAACCTGGAGAAGACATGGGTCGGGGAACCCGGGCCTCACCTAGAGGCTAGGAGAAGATGTGGCTGGGTCACCCAGAGTCCTAGAGAAGAGATGGGGGGTGGGAGGATCTTGGGCCTCACCTTGGGGCTGGGAGAAGACATGGGCGGGGGTCCCGGGCCTCATCCAGAGGCCAGAGGCTAGGAGAAGACATGGGTAGGTGGGGCCTGGGCCTCACCCAGAGGCTGCTGGGGGAGGGTAGGCAAGGCCAGTGGGCCGGAGCCTGTGCACAGGGTTTTACTGGTTCTGCCATTGCGTTTAAGCTGCCTGTTCCCACAGGAGGTTCATGATTGGGCTTCATTTTACTTTGCTAATCTACCCAGTGGGAATTAATTTGCCATATCAATTTTGGTGTGATAATTAATAAAATTTTTTTTAAAAGCTTTGAAAATGAGGAATGCTTTGCAAGTGATATTTTATCCCCTTGGGTTAGTGGCATTCCCATACTCCCTATTCCACCTGGAGCTGACTGCCCCAGTGTCACAGGAGTTGGGCCAGCTATTATAAGCAACCCCATAAGCCCATGGCCGGAAGTGATTTTGCTGTGAATTTGATGCTATTTGAATCACACACACATTGCAGTGTTTGTATCAGCAGCAAGTTACAATGCTGGTGTGGGAAATGAACCCTCTATAAATGAACCGACTACATCTAAGATGGCTTTGTTCTTATGCTGTAATCACCAGGAACTGATATTTTATTTTGCTGTATATATACATATATATGCATACACACACATATATATAGTATGTTGTGAGAAATGGCTGCAGAGATGGGAAGGCAAGTTTCTGTGAAGGTTACATTCTGGTGGGAGGATGTGGGCAAGAAACACTGGACCATGGTGAAAATGGAGCTAACGAAAGCATCTGTGCCCATGTTCCCCTGCTCATGACTTCTCCGTCTCCAACACACCCCATCTCCTCACTTCAAATCTCTCCAACTGTCCCCTCTCAGTCTGCACTCCATCCCTATATTCATCCTGAGGCACTGTGGGGGCCCTGTGCACTTTGCTCCAAATACGGTGTGGGGAGTATATGGCCCTGGACCCTCTTTGCATCAGCATTTGAGGCCTAAACAACTTAAAACCTCCAAACCACCAGTGCAGTTTGATCGATTACAGAGATCCAGCCAAATGCACTGTTCCTTGCCTCAGAATCACATGGATCCGATGGCCTCTCTTTTGTCCTCCGCTTCCAGCCTACAACCTGACAGGTAGGAGCATTCACTTGACTGCTGGTGTCTGAATCTAGAGCCAGGAGGTTCAGATTCAGGAGGGAGTGGGCAGGAAGGAAGTGAGGGCAGGAGGCAGGGGAGATTAGCTGTTTGCTTTTTCAGGAAGTTTAGAAGTGAAAGGAATGAGAGGAGAGAACAGGGTGGCAGCTCAGAGAAAAGCCGTGGGGAGACCCCGCTTGGGTTCTTCATAAACAACTGGCCAGCTGGGAGAGGCCAGCACTGTGGGGCGGAAGGAAGGAAGCAGGACTTAATGGGACCACAGGACTGAGAACTCAGAGATAATGATCAGTATTTTAGAAAAGTGACAGCATGTCTTTCTGGGGGAAAAGGGAGGCAGCTGTGACAGAAATAGAGTCTGGGATGTGGAGAGGAGGAGGGTGCACTAGCAGGGAAGATGAAGGAGTCACCTTGGGTGTCCCAACAAGCAGGAGGCAAGACCAGCTGAGAGGGGCATGGCGAAGGGACTGAGAGCTCGCGTGGCACAGAGGGGTTTGAAGACAGCCATCACAGGGAATGGCATTAGCTCTTAATAAGTGAGGAACCCATTGCAGAGGAGCAGTGAGAGTACAGTAGCAGCTAATATTCAGGAGTTCCCAGGGAATGCCCGTGTAAAGATGACTTCTTAGAAATAACAGGAAAAAATGCATCAGATCAAGCAGAAACAGGAGGAAGTTAGCTCACTACGTTCTCATGATACTCATCAGAGAGAGATCAAGGCTCCCACTTTCACTGGAAAGTTTTAGAAAAATAACTTACAGTGTTAGATACAATCAGAGTGATACTTCATGATGTGAAGAGCCTGGAAGGCCCAATTTTTTGATCACAAGGGCCAGGCCTTCCTGCTGGAGAGCACAGTGCTTATGTAAGCACAGTGAGTTTTTACACATTTAAATCCCTCCTGCCCCTCCCCACTGGGCTTTTTCATGCCAGGGCACCACTGCTCGCCAGGAGCTGCTGTTAGGGGAGAATGCAGAGGTGCAGGCCTTGACATTTGGGTCCAGCACAAATCATCACTTAGTTGTGGGTGACACTTTGGTTAGTGTCACTTTCTCTAGAGTGTTATCTGCACCCTGAGAATAAGATTCCCAGAGAAGCGACTTCAGAGGGCTCTGGGTCCCCACTCTGGGGTCATGGATGACAGCCAGCCATATGCACAGTATATGTGTATATTAGGGCCATGGGTGAAAGCCATGTGTGCAATGTGCATATTGAGATGAATTGAGAAGATCCCCAAGAGTCAGCCATGGACCTGAATCTAGATGTGAGAGTCTGGCCGAAAGGTATAAGTGATATTCTCTAGGAGTAACAGTAGGGGACAGTTTTTCATTTAGAAATAGAGATTTATCTGAAAGATAATAGGAACCTTTTATCACACATTAGATGACCTGTTTATGTGTAGATATGTTAGAGCAATCAGATATCAGGGTGGGATCCAAGATTTGCGGGTGAGAAGATGGATTGTGAACAAAAAAGATGAGGGATTATCAATGTTTATATCTACACTGACAGACAAAGAATCTTTGAGTTTGATCCCTCATAAATCATAAACCAGCCACAGGGTTTTATTCCAGCTCTCTTTGGACAGTGAGTCTAAATGATCAATATAAGGATGTATTTAGTTTTGACATTGTTTTATGTCCTTCACGTGAAGTAAATATATATTACTTGTCTAAATGTCTAACAGCTCTGCCTTTGGAAATAGATTTGTAATGTTTCAAAATATGTCTTGGCATTGGCCTTGGCAATGATTTCTTGTATATCACACCCAAAGCTTGGGCTACAAAGACAAAAATAAGTAAATATGACTGTCAAACTAAAAAGCTTCTGTGCAGCAACGGAAACAATCAGCAAGAATAAAAAGCCTACAGACTGGAAGAAAATATTTGGGAACCGTATATTTGATAAGGGTTAATATCCAAAATTTATAAAGAATGCATACAACTCCATAGCATGAAAACATATAACACAACTTTTTAAATGGGCAAAGGACCTGAACAGACATGTTTCCAAAGATAACAAAAATTGTGAGCAGGTCTATGAAAGAGTGCTTAACATTGCTCATTAGGGAAATACAAACCAGAATGAGATATCATCTCACACCAGTTAGAATAGCTGCCATCAAAAACACAAGAGATAATAAGCATTGATGAGAGTGTAGAGAAATTATAAACAGTTGATGGGAATGTAGGTTGGTGCAGCCATTATGGAAAACAGTATGGAGTTTTCCGAAAAAATTAAACATAAAAATAACATATCCCTTCTCCGGGCATATACTCAAAGGTGACGAAATTACCACCTCATAAAGATACCTGCACTCCCTTGTCCATTGCATCATATTCACAATAGCCAACATATGGAAACAACAGAGGTGTCTGCTGACAGATGAATGGATAAAGAAAATGGAATATTATAAACCCTTAAAAAGGAAGAAATCCCGCCATTTGCCCAACATGGACAGACCTGGAAGTCATTTCGCTAATAGATACAGAAAGAAAAATATTGCACAATCTCACTTATATGTGGAATCTAAAAAAAAAAAATAAAAGGTGAAATTTACAGAGATAATGAATAGAACAGTGGTTATGAGGAATCCGGTGGGGGGGTGAGGCAATGGGAGATGTCAGTCAAAAGATACTAAGTAGGAGATACTCAGGAGGAACAAGCCTGAGACCTAAGGCCCATCATGAGGACTAGAGGGAGTCATAGTGTATAGTATTGAGGACTTTTGCTGAGTAGGTCATAGATTCTATGCTCTGACCACAGGGAGAAGGGGACAATGGGTAACTATGGAGATGATGGATGTTAACATGTTCACTATAGTAACCATTTTACTATACACCCATATCTCTTCATAATATTACGTTGTTATGATGATATACACAGCAGAATTTATTTTTTTAAATACATGCAAATATTGAGACTGGAAAAAAAATGTGTTTTGAGAGAAAACCAAATGCAAATTATTAGCATAGAAAGCCATTGACTTCCTTTTAAAATGTTTCTCATCTGATGGCCTGGAGATGCAAGACAATCACCAATCCGGAGAGTGCGATGCGTTGATAAAGCCTCCTATTGGCAGGCACCTTAGAAAAGGCAGCACACACAGGGCCTGTGGAATGCCTGGCATGTCTATACACAGTGGCATACAATGGGCTAGTTGGGGCCTGAGACCCAACCCCTATAGTGCCTTTACTGCGCCATAAGGAATGCTTGCTGCCCTTAATTAGCTGGGGCCAAGCCCCACTCTTCCAAGTCACTGCATGAGCCACTCCTCTGTGAAGTCTTCTTTAGTGCCCCCTCCCAGAGCTCCAGGCAGCTTTTGTGTGCCTCAGTTTTCTTATCTGTAAAATGAGGATAGTAACATTCCCTTCCTCGCCGGATCCTGGGACCGTGACATGAGTTAGTACTCAGTCAACAGAAGTGATTATTAGTGTTAAGACACTTTTCTTCATCCTCTGCTGCAGTTGTTTATTTCTCATTGCAAGAGGGTGAGTGCCTTGCAAGCAGTTCTTGTGATTTACTGGAACACAGTAAACATGTGTTGACTCAGTAAAAGAACCTGTGAATCCACCAGCAAATGGGTGAGTGAGTGAGAGGATGAGCAGCGGGGTGGACCAGGGCCACAGCTCAAGAGGCCTATGCATGGCAGCTGCTCCCATTCACAGCCAGTGCCTTACTGAAGGTTTAAGAAGTTGATCAGAGCAGGAGCTCTGGCTTGGTACACATGGCCTGACAGTCACCTCCTCAGAAAGCTCTCCCTGACCACCAAGATCAGCAAGCCCCTCCCAAGGCACTCTCTCCTAAATCAGTCTTCTTTCATCAGCACATTTCACTAGCTAAGATTATTGTTTCATTTCTTCAGTAACTTGTGTGCTTCTTTACTGTCTATCTTTTGTAACAGAACATAAGCTCTTGAGAGTCAGGACTTTGTGTGTTCATCCCTGTACGTCCAGTGCCTTGAACAGTGCCTTGCCCAGAATCGATGCTCAACAAATGTTTGATAAGTCCAGGTGAAGTGACTCACACCTATAATCCCAGCACTTTGGGAGGCTGAAGTGGGCAAATCATTTGAGGTCAGGAGTTCAAGACCAGCCTGGCCAACATGGGGAAACCCCATCTCTACCAAAAATACAAAAATTAGCTGGGCGTGGTGGTGCGCGCCTGTAATTCCAGCTACTCAGTAGGCTAATACATGAGAATCTCTTGAATCCAGGAGACGGGCTGTAGTGAGCTGAGATTGTACCACGCACTCCAGCCTGGGTGACAGAATAAGACTCTGTCTCAAAAAATAAAATAAAATAAAATAAATGTTTGATAAACGAATGAATCCTCTACCAAAAGAATGTGATCTAGGAGAAAAAGCTCTCCTTTTGAGGGAAAACTGCTCCCCCTCTAGTCCACCTTCCTACTGTGATAGCCTATTCATCTGTACTGGGCCAGCCACTAGACCTGGTTCAGACTGCATTTGCATTTTCAAAATAGTTTGCAAGGCCACAACTTCCATCAGGTGCTTTCAAATTTAAGTTATAATGAATGAGCAATGACGTGTTCCTTCTCATTAGTGGCTTCAAATAAAGGAATCTGTAATAACCTTGCATCTAACATCTCCTGTTTTCTACGTGTGTGTGTGTGTGTGTGTGTGATGGAGTCTTTCTCTGTCACCCAGGCTGAGTGTAGTGGCACTCTTGGCTCACTGCAAGCTCTGCCTCCCAGGTTCAAGCGATTCTCCTGCCTCAGCCTCCCGAGTAGCTAGGATTACAGGTGCATGGCACCACGCCTGGCTAATTTTTGTATTTTTAGTAGAGATGGGGTTTCACAAAGTTGGTCAGGCTGGTCTCAAACTCTTGACCTCAAATGAACTACCCACCTAAGCCTTCCAAAGGATTACAGGCGTGAGCCACCACACCTGGCCACATCTCCTGCTTTCAATTTGCAAAATGTGTGTTTAAAAATATATATGATTTTCAACAGAATTTTGTCTTTTATAAAAAATAAGGTGGCTGTTCACAAGAAGTAACCATGTATCTGAGGTGTGTTCCATGTGTCTGTTGATGGTCACAGAGAAGGGTGATGTGTGTGCACAGCTGCGAGTCTAAGAAGCAAAGATGCCGTTCCTCTAATGTCCCTTAAATACCTTCATATGCCCTTTTTGGCCACATTAATAATAACATTAATCTACACCTGGTTTTCAATATAATTTTGGGTAAGATTCAAAAAGGAAACACACAAAAGGCTTAATGAAGTTCCCCTCAATAGGAAAATGGAAAATTATCTCCTCTCTGTTTCGGACTTGATGCTTCATTTTTAAAAACAATGTAAATTTGCTTTTACTATTTAATTGTTCTTTAATGGAATATAATTAGGATTTCCCCTCCTAATGTATCTGAGCAAATTGAGTAATAGGATTCACACTTACCGGTACAGTTCTGAATCTGGTGATGGGGTTGTTGATGGAATATTAGAATTTGCTGGGTGGGTGGCTGTGAAATGAACCTTGCCGGTATATCCTGGCATATTTGCAGCACTAAAGTAAAGAGTTAAGAGAGGAGAAAGAGAGGAAATTAACAGGATGATTTGTGAAATTGTCATGGTAACTAGGACCCAAATATGAACAAATATAAAGAAAGATGCAGTCTAAATTTCTCCCCCCACCCGACATAAGGTGTGGAACTTGGGCTTTCCAAAAAGGAAATGGTGCCGGCCTGGGGTACAGGCACTTAGCTAACAGCCCTACTCTGGGGTCAATAAAATTTATTTCAAGTGCATGTTTTTCTCCTATTTTAAATTTCCACATCTTTTACAAACATGACTCACTGCTGAGCTCTGTTTTATAATGAAGGAAGATACCAGGTCTTACCAGATCAGCAGACCTGTATCCCACATGTATCTCTGTAACGGGACTCTAATATTAATGAATATAATATGAATAAATATCTGCTCTTACATTATAGTGGTGTTACGTTATCAAATGTCTTTCTTATCACCATTAATGTACTGTATTACAGATTTCAGATGATTTCCTAAAATTGCGCATTGAAAACAAATGTACACCAGCATTAATTCTACAGCAGTTTGTTTAGTCGAATTCCGCTGACTCTTGTGCTTCCCTGTTCTTTTCTCCACCAGGGACAGTGGGAGATAAAAGGAATGAAGAATTTATTCTTCAGTGTGTATAAAGCTCTCTCTCTCTAGAAAAGGCACACGAGCATTCAAGAGAAAGGTTTAAGTAGGTAGTTCAGAGGAAGGAATGTGAAGAATAATCAATATTCCTGCCATGACAGCATACAAAGCAGTTTACAGATTATTTCCTACGAGGTGGGTAAGGCTGGCTTATGGGACAAGCCCAGTGTGAAGCTCCATCCTGTGTGCTGCTCACCACATGTCGCCTTAACTGCAGGGAGTTGAGGAAAATAAGATTTAAATTGTATTTCAAAGTCCAAGAACACACTATTGCAGATCATGAGGCTCTAATAGCTTGCCATCTTAGCAAACTTGTACCAATGCCACAGCCTCGACTCACTGTGCTGACTTCCAAGAGAAATGAGAAAGGCCACCATCATGAACTTGCCTCAGTGAGGAAAGGGCCAGTGGGCAGTCTGCACATGTCACTCATCTCATTGGCTTTCACTTGCCATCCTTGTGGCCTTTCTCTGAGAGTAGGACATCCCTGTGGCATGGTTCCCCCTTAAAATTGGGGCTCAGACAAAATGCAACACAGTAGCAACAAGCAAACCTCTGTGGGCAGTGGAGAAATGGTTCTTCAGTGGCTGTCTCGGTTATATCCACGACCTTCCCACATAACCAGTAAGCCAAACAAAGCCTTCTCCAGGAACCACTTATCTTAGGAGTCATTTTCAAAATTTGGAGCTTATAGGAGTTGCTCCTGAAAGTATTAGATGATGAGGCAGGTAGAAGAGAGGTTAGTGAAAGGGGTATGTGCTTAAGGGTTGGGAGGAGGAAGACTCAGACCCCAGCTCCCCATATCATCTCTGGGGTCTGGACTGAACATAGTCTTTTGGAGCCTTCTAACCTCAGCCTGACCACGGGTAATGATACCAACCAGAAGGACTTGGGTGACAGAGACCTGGAAACAATGAGAAGGATTCACGTTGTCATTTCTTACTGTCTTTCTCACCTTGAGTATGTGCGAATATCAGAATATTTGGGGGAAATATGTATCAGGTAGGGAATTGCATTAATAAATCTCCTAATTTTCTTCCAGCTGTGTAATTTTTTTTTTTTTGAGACAGAGTTTTTGCTCTTGTTACCCAGGCTGGAGTGCAATGGTGTGATCTCAGCTCACCGCAACCTCCGCCTCCTGGGTTCAGGCAATTCTCCTGCCTCAGCCTCCTGAGTAGCTGGGATTACAGGCACGGGCCACGATGCCCAGCTAATTTTTTGTATTTTTAGTAGAGACGGGGTTTCACCATGTTGACCAGGATGGTCTCAATCTCTTGACCTCGTGATCCACCTGCCTCGGCCTCCCAAAGTGCTGGGATCACAGGTGTGAGCCACCGTGCCCCGCCTTTCCAGCTGTGTAATTTATGACTCTATTGGTGAGGACTTATTGGCTTGCAGGTGATATAATCAAGGACACCCAGAGACTAACAAAGTGAAGGCAAATTACACCCATTTCAACACCAGAATAAACAGGACAAAATAACAGATTTTGTGAGACTAGGAAAATAAGGCAGCTGAATAGTGGGGGAGTCCACACTGCATTCAGAAGCAGGCTTCTGTGGCAAGCCTGACTCGGCCCCTTAACCAACTGTGAGGTTTTCCTCCAGTGAAGAAAGCTGTCTGGGCGTCAGTTCAGTCAACTGCAGCATGGTCAACAACACAACCTCTTAGAGACACTCTGGGGATTAGAGGAATTAAATGAATGTGAAAGCAGCTAGCAAACTGTTAGCACTTAATAGATGCTAAACTAATTTCAGCTGAAATACAGTAATTTAAAGAAATGAAACATTTACAAAATAAGGGTCATGTACATGGAGATTGCAAAGTTTATTCAGTACAGACAGCTGAAAAGATGCTAAGACAGAGGTTCCCAGTGGTGCTGCACACTGACATCTCAGGGGCGTCTTTAATGGTACCAATGCCTGGCTCACACCCCCACATTTAAATGTAACTAGTAAGTGGTGTGGCCTGAGCACTGGGGCTTTCAGTAGCTCTCCAGATGATTCTCCTGTGCTGCTAAGTTCAGGAGCCTCTGTCTTAGAGCCATATTGTCAAGCTTGCTGGGGGACCTAGGTGAGTGAACCAAAGCTGCCAAATTCTAGGCAGTGCCCTGCAGAATTTCTTGGAATTTTCTTGGAAAAGTGAAGCTGTAAGTTAGAGAGGTAACCCAGAGTGAGGCAAAGTTATTCATGCGTGTGTGTGTCTCTCCCCCAAACATTCATTAAAGCTTCCATGCATGTTACAAAGGAAATCCCCTCCATCTGTGTGAAAGGTTTTTTCCACTGCCTTTGAAACACCTGCAGAATTAAAATGCCTCTAAAGTCATATCCTCCCATCAGAGCAGTTAAAGTCAGAGGGATGGACACAGGCCATCTGTCAGTCACACGAAGGGCTTGATAAAAAACATCACACAGCCTCTGTGCCTCTGTGGCATGCAGGTTATTGATGCTAAATGGTATCATATGTTACATTGTCTTAATGCTATTATATTACATCATATTTAATAATAACATATCATGAAAGAGTAGACTGATTAGCTGCTCAGGCTTGAGAATGAATTCAATAATAAACGGCTAAATATTTGAAAACGAAAGTCCTCACCCACACTGCTTCTAAATCTATTCCATTTAACCCTTGCATATAGGGCCATACCAAGGGGAATTTTGCCATCTTAAGTGCAACACACTGACCTTATATTAAGAGGAGAATACTCTCTGGGGACACTTTAAACTGCTGCTGATAGGAGATACTATTTTTCAGCTGGAGGGAACAAAGCTATTAAAGATACTGAAACGTACAAGCTGGGAAACGAATTTCCAGATTAGTTGCATGTTCAAAGAATTCCACTCTCCATTTGAGGAAAGCAGAGAGAAGCAGAGACCCACTTAAAAATAAGAAGTCTTCACTTTTGCCTTTGCCCACAGCTTCTAGTCCTTCAAACACCTTATTTTGTACTCCCTAGTTCCAAATAAGCCAGGATTTTGTTCACTAATTGATAACTTTGAATATAGTATTGCCCAAGTTTACAACAAATTGGTTCTCAACACAGCATGATAAAATAGAAATTAAGTAATTTAAGAAAATCAAGAAGTTTAGTAACTCAGAAGAAGAGAGCACAGATGGTATATAATTATAAGCTAAATATGAGATAAGAAAAATGCAGAGAAAACCATGTTATATGTAGAATATATGTAGCATATATGTGCATAATATTTAGGCATGCATACAAACTCTCACTCTACACTGTGAACACGACTAACAGTCATTGAATGGGTTCTGTATTCCAGGCACCCTTTTAAATGCCTTACATAAGTTGACTATTCAATTCTCACAATAACCTTGTGTCATAGGTCCTATGATCATGCCAATTTTATAGATGGAGAAACTGAGGCAGAGAAAGTCTAAGTAACACGGCCAGCACCAACGAGGCTGACAAGTGGCAGAAGCGGACCTCAGTGCCATTGAACTGAATGGGAAGGACCATTGGCATTACTTCCAGCCCAGCCAGGAGAGCCTTGTTAGCTCACAGAGGATGGCATTTATACATGCTGGGGTGTAAGTGCAGGTTCCAATAAATGTGACAGTCTTATTTAGAGCCATTCTATATCAGGTACAGTTCTAGGCAGACATCAAGCAGGCTTAGCTCCTGGCAGCTTTCACACTAATACTTTTAATTTTAAAAAGGCACATTTAAAGGTTTAAAGATCCCAAGTGGACAAAGACCAGAGATGCAACATAAGAGAGGGGGGGTGTGAGACAGGCACATTTAATTACAGGGCTGCCCTGACCAGCTATGTGAACTTAGACCTCAACTGAAACTTTCTGAGCCATCCTTACTTATAATCGGCCATGATTCAGGGCAGCTGCATGCTCTTGGAGGGTGCGGTGGGCCATGTGATGCAAATAAAGGCCTGGCACAGTGCCCAGCATGCAGCAGGTGCAGACCCACATGAGAGGAGCAGCAGGTTGGTGGATGGGAGTTAGGGTGGGCAAGGGAAGCAGGAATTGGGATAGGGAGAAAGAGTAGAAAAGCCCAGACTTGGAGGGTTGGCTCAGAGGGCTGAGAGAAGGGAGGGACTGCAGAGAACTGTGAGGGAGATGAGGCTGGAGAGGAAAAGAAAGGAGTCTATTGTGAGTTGGGGTTTGTCTGATTTTTTGTCGCAAATAAAACTGGAATCATTTTGCAATGGCCTTTGGTCATTGGATTGCATTTTTCTGATTATCATAAGATCTTGTCGTGGCCACAAGATGATTTTTAAGAATTACAGGTTTATTGATTTTTCTCTTCATAGTAGGCATATTTTTTCCTCCTGTGTTTTTGGAATCTTCAATTCTTTCATTTAGAAGGGAATGTAGAAACAGTATAACTCACAGCTTTTGTATTATAGCTGAGGCTGGAGCTCCAAAAACCTGTTATTTGCCAGAGGAAGAAGCCACATTGAATGTGAGTTAAGGCAAGAGCTTGCCCCGGGCATTAGGAGACCAGTTCTCTGTTCTTTTTACCATTTACGAAATGAGTTATCTTGGCTCTTTGTGTCATTTCCTCTGGCTTCAGCCTCCTCATCTGCAAAATGGGGATAGAACTTGCTCCTTCATTTCTGGCCTCATCACACTATTTGAAAAACAAATGAGGGAGTGTATGAAAGTAGTCTGAAAGGGCAGAAGTGCTGGGCTGATCTAAGGAACTACTATTCATATTCTTTAACCTGGGTTGTGGTAAGATTTTTTTTTAAGCGGCAACACAGCCAGTGACTGACAGAGAAGCCCCCAATTTCTTTTTTCTTTTTTTTTTTTTTTTATGACCTCATCTCTAAGTATCAGCAGTAAAAGCCCCCAGTTTTAATGGGAGACATTTGTCAGGGCTGCCTGGTGGTCCGTGTTGGACAATTCCTGTTTATTTGCAAATGCTTCCTCAGAGAAATCATTGAGGTCAAAAAGCACAGTAAATATGAAACTGTGTAACGTCCTGAGATAAAAGATTATAACTTAGTGGAGGATGGTATCTCAGAGGCCGCTGTCTCGTTTGGAAAAACAAGCAAATGGTGACTGCAAGTGCTGGCTTTAGGATCAGAAGGCACGGGCTTTGCTGCTCTCTTAGCTGGGCCTGCACCTCACCTGGGCTGAGCCTGTGTATTCTTCAGAAATACAAGAGTGAGATGCATGTATGTTAGATCCCAGAGCTCTCTCCCATATATAAGCTGTATATGTGTGTGTGTGTGTGTGTGTGTGTGTGTGTGTGTGTGTGTATATAATGTATATATATATAATTCCAACAGAGTCTGTTACAAAAGAAAAAGCACCCCAACATCCTCTTTCCATATTTTTATGAAGGGACACAGATCTGCCACTACAGATCATTAAATTACTATGTGTCTTATGCTGATGACTCATGTCTGCAAAACACTGAAACTATATGGGACTGTAAAATGGTTACTAAAAGGGACTGAGCATCTATTCAAACTTGTTTGCTGTACCCTTGAAAATAATACGGATCTTATATTAAAGAGGGTAAAAAGATCAGATTTGAAAAAACAGGATTCATTTTTTTGAGACAGAGTCTCACTCTGTCCCCCAGGCTGGAGTGCAGGGGCGTGATCTTGGCTCACTGCAACCTTCACCTCCCAGGCTCAAGCCATTCTCCTGCCTCAGCCTCCGGAGTAGCTGGGATTACAGGCGCTCGCTACCACGCCTAGCTAATTTTTTAGTAGAGATGGGGATTCATCATGTTGGCAGTCTGATCTCGAACTTCTGACCTCAGGTGATCCACCCACCTCAGCTTCCTAAAGTGCCGGGATTACACGTGTGAGCCACTGAGCCCGGCCTGAAAAACCAGGATTCTTATCTCAGTCTTACCTTAACTTTCTGCTTGACACAGATTGTAAGTGGGGATGAATTTGTATCATTAAAAAAAAAATTCCTGAGCAATACCCAGACTCAGTCAATAGTACATGTTTGTTAAAGAAACAAACACAATTGTTTAGCTACACTGAGCTTCAATAATTTTTGTTGAACCCAATGACTATTTTGGATTCTCTCTATTTCCTAAACTAGTCTCAAGTTATAAGTTAGGAACTGCAGTAAAACCACTTAATATTTTGAGTTCCTGAACTCCAAATGTGATTTGATAACTGGGCATGCCTACCAAATCAGAAAATAGTTTTGTTTTAACAAGAAACGTCCAGCAACAATTTCATTTTTAGTGATTTGTTCTACAAGAATGCATGGATAAGTGCACAAACATACAAGTAGAGGCTGCTTTTGTTATATTGTTTACAAGAAAAAAAGTCAGGACGTGGGCTGTATAAACTTGTGATAGACTTGGTGGGATACGTGCAGCCATTACAAAGATTTTAATATGGAAAAATATCAATCTGACTTACACATATACATTCCCCCTATGCCTGCACACACAATACACTTGTACATATATGTTGCACACATTCATAAATGCATGAGGGGAAGAGTCTAAAAAGAAATCAAAGTTTTAATGTTGGGATTGAAAATTAAAGAGATATTTTACTTTCTACACTTTAAAAATATCTGAATTATCATGCATGTATTCCCAGCACTTTTGGGAGGCTGAGGCAGGTGGACCATGAGGTCAGGAGTTCAAGACCAGTCTGGCCAACATGATGAAACTCCGTCTCTACTAAAAATACAAAAAACAAATTAGTGGGGCGTGGTGGTGTGCGCCTGTAATCCCAGCTACTCAGGAGGCTGAGGCAGGGGAATTGCTTGAAACAGGGAGTTGGAGGTTGCAATGGGCTGAGATCATGCCACTGGAGACCAGCCTGGCCAACATGTCTCTACCAACCCTGTCTCTACTAAAAATACAGAAAAAAAAAATAGCCAGGCTTGGTGGTATGCACTTGTAATCCCAGCTACTCAGGAGGCTGAGGCAGGAGAATCGCTTGAACCTGGGAGGCAGAGGTTGCAGTGAGCTGACATCATGCCACTGCACTTCAGCTTGGGTGAGAGAGTGAGACTCTGTCTTGAAATAAATAAATAAATACTTTCATTGAAAAGGCAGAGGTATAGCGGGGCTTGCCAGCCATGATTAAGTGCCACCAATCCTTTAAAAGAAAAAAACCCTAAAGATAGTATCATAAAGCCATTTCTCTTCAAGAAACTTCAAGATGAAAAATTCAGGAGGAGACATATTTGCGTTTGAATAGGATGGCACACTCTATTCCTTCCTTGACACAAAGTATGCTCATGCTCATATGCAAATGATATTATACCGTTTGTATTCTCCTGTACTTGGCTTTTTAGCTCAAGCAGTACTGTGAAAACTACATAGTAATCTGTTTAGAGATTCATATGTGTGTACCAACACTAGAAAGGAAAGCAAAAGAGAAGCATAAGTCTAACAGGGGTAATTTCTGAGCTGGGGAGGCAGAAGCATGGGCAATGAGATTGGGGCCACACGTGTGGTTGAAAAGATTGGAGTAAGTTTCTGTAAGTTACCAGGTAGGGGATACGCAGGAGTTTACTTATGTTATTTGATATGTTATATATGACATTATTATATCTTTTTGCATCTATAAATATTTTATAAATAGAAATGAAAAACATTTCTTTGTGTTAGCAGGTTAAGATTCCGTTAAAAAATGAAAACTAATCAAATGAAGAAACTTTGCAACCTTGGAGGCCCTCTAGTGCCCAAATCAGATAAGTACAGTTAATGTCTTCGATTCTTTTACATGATTCGCTCAAGATTTCATTTGCTTAAGAACAGAAGTTAAATGAGGTAGGAATGCTATACGCCCGAATGTATTGAAGTTAAGTGGCTCATTTTGACGTCAATTTTTTAAAAAACGATGCTACTGTTCTTCACTCTTTTTGAAGAATGACCCAAAAGAATATGTTTTGATTCTTTAGCAAGAATGCTTCATAAAACATTTCAAAATTTAGATATACTTATCAAAGAAGAAACAATCCTAAATTGTGGTGCCTGAAGAATATTTTAAATTGGTTTTCTTCCTATATTCTTTTTTTTAGATTACTAGAATTATTATGTGTAATAGCAATGATTTCCTTGCAGAATGTATGGCAGAATCCCGCCACTGACACCTTCCTCAGGACCAAGCACAGCACAGCAGCCTTCAAGTTCCTATGTGTAAAAGTGATTCCTCTGTTAGTTATCAGCCGCGTCTCAGATACTTTGCAAATGTTATTGATCCCCCCACGATCACCTCACTTGGTGGCCTTTTCTTTCTCCCAAGTTTCAGATGAGGAAACTGAGGTCACAGAAACGAATTGACTTGCTCAAGGGCCCCAAGTAAGTCAATCCCCAAAATCTCCTTTGTGACAAACTACATTTCTTTTAGGCAGCAGGTATGTTTCTTCTTCAGCTATGTTCAATAAAAAGCCACGTTTAAATTCCTTCATTTATAGTAAAGTCCATCACCATGTTTCATCTTTAATAATAAAATAAGGGAAATAATCATGAATGGAACTCACCGACTTGTGTTTGTATACAGAGGCTTAGAGCACCGTGGCCTGGCTAGGGATGAGAGGTCTCCCAAGGGGTTGTCAACATCATCAGCATTTGTAGACTGCACATGACCACTGTCGGAGTGGAAAGGAAAGAAGACATACGTTTCTTTATAAGAAACACAGAAGAAACTATTGAACAGTATTCTAACTTCCAAGGGAAATTTATTTGCCAAAACAGATCAAAGGCTCAAAATGCCAAATGTAAAGCATAATAATAGAACAATTGTCCTTAAAAAATACAAAGATGAATTTCTCTTCTTCAGAATGAGTGGTGCCATGCTCCTTGGTCTTAAGTTGGAGCCAGAGTGAGAGCAAGGGCTGTTTTGTATTTCTGAGCAAAGCAGCCGCTGTTCCTGCAGCCCCCGCACAACTCCTTTACTGGATACTGGCTGGAGGCTGGGCAAGACAGAGGCAGGTGTGTGCCAGTGATAACAAGGCTCCTAGTGGGCAGAAACCCTCACAGGTGCTGAGGAGTTTGGGCAACTAGCCACGTGCCCTTGGGCCTGAGAGAAAGTTGAGAGATTGAGTTGATGTCAATCAAAGAGAGTTTTGAGGACTTCTGGGGCCACTGGTAGAAACACTACTCAACTGCAGAGGAGAAGAGGCCGAGTAATGGGAGGGGGTGAGCAAAGACTAAAGGTCCAGAGCCCTCCTTCACATTCGTGGATCTACTTCAACACTTGTGTGTTGCAAGATTTGTTTCAAGGTTCTTCTTCCATCTAAAAACCAGGAGAAGACCCCAAGTGGTAGATAATATACTTTTTTTTGCCAGCCATGGAAAGTCAGCATTAAATGTAGAAAATAAGAGGTGACATTTCCTACACTTTAATGTTAATGGGCTCCTTGTCCCTCTTTCTTAACTGTTTTTGTGATTCATAACACCCAATAGTAGTAGCATCCAAGATATTTTATTTCAAAAAGTAACCTATTTGGGAAAACAGAAAAGTACCACCCCTTCTTTCTCTTTCCTTCCTTCCTTCCTCCCTTCTTCTCTTCCTTCCTTCCCCTCCCTCCCTCCCTCCCTCCCTCCCTCCCTCCCTCCCTCCCTCCCTCCCTCCCTTCCTTCCTTCCTTCCTTCCTTCCTTCCTTCCATCCTCCCTCTCCCTCTCTCTCTCTCTTTCTTTCATCAAAATCAAACCTTACATAGAACTGCTGACAGTAAACAGGCACTGTGTGCCAGGTAAACATTAGAAATCTGTCACAACACATAAGCTATCTTAAAAAGTGAATTATAACATGAGTGAGCTGAAAGCAACTACAACCAAAATGTAAATCTAACATTTTTTTTTTACAAAACTGAGAAACATTACTTACGTATAGAGAGGAATATATTTACTTTGAGAACTTGAACTCACACTTCAAAAAAGAGAAGATACAGGCAATTGGGTTATTTATATTGTTAATAAACCTCAAACTATTACAGTATTTCTCTAATTAAAATAAAAGCCTTCACAGACACCTCATAGGCATTGACCTTTAAAGGTTTATAATTTTAAACAGAGACTATTTAAGGGTGTAGTTTGCTTTCTCCAGGTGTCAAATAAATGGAACCTTATTATAAATAAACTTTTGGGTCTGACTGCTTTCAAATGTGTTTCAGATTCATATTTATTATTGTGTGTTGCATGTGTTCTTTTTCATTGCTGAGTAGTATTCCACTGCATGGACATACTCTAGTATGTTATCTGTTTATTTGCTGAAGGACATCTTGGTTGTTTCTAGGTTTTGGAGATTATAAACAAAGCTTTTCCAAACGTTCACATATAGGTTTTTGTATGGGCTCTCAGAAGGAACATTTACGCAGAGGAGGCTTTCACTGTGAATAGTATGCTGAAGAATTCTGAGGTGGTGGCAGTGCTAACACACATAGCTTTTCATTTGCCAGCTGACTTATAACTAACAAATTAAGTAGATCTATGTAAACTGGAATAAAGAAATTATCATCTCAGTGAGCTATTTGCCATTTTACACATGATATGTAAATTAAAAATACCAGTAAAGTTTTAGAACTAACGTTCACATGTTAAAAATTAGTACAAAACATGTATATTTTAAAAAAGATATTCGAATGGGATTATCAACAGTTTCAGCTTGCTATATAAACAATAATCTTAAATTTTTAAATATTTCAATCTTTTATTAAAGTGATTACCATTCACTTTTTCACGTTGGAGTCTATAGTGGAGTATTTTCACATTTGACAAAACCATACTTTAAATATTTTTTCTCAAAAATCTTATATATAATTTTTAGATATGGCTCAATAAAATGGTAGTTTTCTGATAAGACTCAATATTCTTCTCAATATTGTCACTGTTTGCATTTCTAGATCCAGCAGTCAGACTTGAGTACAGCACTGTGTACTTCCATTTCTCTTTTTCTCCCAATAAGCAAAACATTCCCCTTAAAGTCACTTTATACTACTTTTATTGAAGTAGTGAAATTGTTAAAAATTTTTAAAAATGATATCTTTTATTTTGATTTTCATTAATTAAAATTTAGATAAAAACTCTCATTAATTTTGCTGTGGACAAATATCTCCTGCATTTTACTTTAAATTTAATTTAGATGAGGTAAATATAAAGTTAAATGTACAAAATTAACCATTCCACTGAAGCGATGATCAAATCGATCATTATAAAAGCAGAAAATCAGATAAAATTCCAGGGGGCAAAAGACGGACTCAAAAATTTTGTCTGCAACAGCGTGTTTTTTGAATGTGATGTCTGACTGTATCACGCTATTCTTCATAATTGCCCACAGTAGTTGTTGAAGACTACATAGTTCCATTTTACAATTCTATGTGATTCACTTTTATATTTCCTATTCCACTTCACTTTTGCAAAATGCTGACTGTAAAAAATGCTCACCATCACTGGTCATCAGAGAAATGCAAATCAAAACCACATTGAGATACCATCTCACGCCAGTTAGAATGGCGATCATTAAAAAATCTGGAGGCAACAGATGCTGGAGAGGATGTGGAGAAACTTTTACACTGTTGGTGGGAGTGTAAGTAGTTCAACCATTGTGGAAGACAGTGTGGTGATTCCTCAAGGATCTAGAAATAGAAATTCCATTTGACCCAGCAATCCCATTACTGGGTATACACCCAAAGGACTATAAATCGTTGTATTATAATGACACATGCACATGCATGTTCATTACGGCACTGTTTACAACAGCAAAGACTTGGAACCAACCCAAATGCCCATCAGTAATAGACTGGACAAAGAAAATGTGGCACATATACACCATGGAATACTATGCAGCCATAAAAAATGATAAGTTCATGTCCTTTGTAGGGATGTGGATGAACCTAGAAACCATCATTCTCAGCAAACTGACACAAGAACAGAAAATCAAACACCGCATATTCTCGTTCATAGGTGGGTGTTGAACAATGAGAACACGTGGACAAAGAGAGGAGAGCATCAGACACCAGGGACCCTTGGGGGGCAGCTAGGGGAGGGATAGTGGGAGGGAGGGTGGGGAGGGATAACGTGAGGAAAAATTTCAGGTATAGGTGATGGGAGGATGGAGGCAGCAAACCACCTCAAACCACCTTGCCATGAATGTACCTATGAATCAGTCTTGTATGATTTGCACATGTACCCCAGAATCTAAAGTACAATAAAAAAAAGATAAATTCCATGTGATTCACTTTTATATTTCCTATTCCACTTCATTTTTGCAAAATGCTGTGATTCAGCATTCACAGGCTTTAACCAACAGGCTACAAATCACTTATTAAGCGATTAAGTAAGAACCTCTCATTAAACTGAACTAGCATAATGGCTTACTTATGCTGAGAAAATGAATCCCTGGCTCTTATCATAAGAAAACATCAAATGCTTAAAAAATAATAAATGTGAAAAGCAAAACTGTAAATATTTTAGAAAAAAAGTTATAAAAAGTATAAAAGGAGGATATCTTTATTATTTCAAGGCAGGGAAATGCTCATTAAAAATAACAAGACTTGAAGAAGAATATTGATGAATTTACCTACGTTAAAATTCAAAACTTCAGATAAGCAAAAATAGAAAGAAAAGTCTTAAAATAGAAAAGTCACAGACTCGAAGGGGCTACTTTGATACATATTACCAAGAAAGGATTTTTACTCGGAATATTAAACAGAAAAGTTGTGACAATCAATAAGTAAAAGACAAGCCAACAGCCAAAGGAACAAAATATATGAGCAGGCAAGTTACAGATGTGAAAATTCAAACAGGTCATAAACTTGCAAAAAATGATCGTTAGTAATCAGGTAAATGTAAACTAAAATTATAATGGAGTACAATTTGATATTCCTAAGACCGGATTATTTTTTTAAATCTGAAAATTCTAAACACTGGCTATGATGTGCAGTAATGGGAACCCAAGCACTTCTAATGGGAGATTCCATTGGTAAAACTCATTTGGAGAAGAACATAGCAATATCTAAAGAGAAAAGAAGTACACACCACACGACACAACAATTCTAGACATAAATACGAGTATATAAAACTCAGAAATATTTTTACACTTAGATGTGTGAAGGTATGTGGACATTGTACCAACTATAACAAAAATCAGAAAATAATTATGAGAATGGATGAACAATTTTTGGTACATCTATTTAATGGAAGACTCTACAGCAACGGAAGAGAACTCCTAGAGACACAGATGTCAACAGGTATGAATCTGACAAAGACATACTGAACAAAAATCTAAAGTTGCATAGATATATGTATGACACCACTTATACTGGGTTTATAAACAAAGAACACAATTACATATATTGGTTAACAATAACACATATGTTTTTTTAAATCTTTTAAAAACAGCTTTATTGCAGTATAATTGATATGCAAAGAAGTGTACATATTTAACATGTACAATTTGATGAGTTTGGACATAATGCAAATGCCCATGATACCACCCCCACAATTGAGGTAATAGACATATCCAACACCTCCCAAATTTTCCTTCTGCTTCTTTGTTTTTTAAAAAAAATTTTTTGCCGGGTGCGGTGGCTCATGCCTGTAATCCCAGCACTTTGGGAGGCCGTGGCGGGTGGATCACGAGGACAAGAGATCGAGACCATACTGGTCAACAGGAGGCGGAGGTTGCGGTGAGCCGAGATCGTGCCATTGCACTCCAGCCTGGGTAACAAGAGCGAAACTCCGTCTCAAAAAAAAAAAATTTGATACTATCATCTTATCTTGTTAATATCTTTAGGAACCATAGTGGTATGTTTTTAAAAATTACATGAATGCATGAAAATGTGAAATATCAAATCCAGAATACTAGTCATGCTCGCCAAGGAAGATAGAGGTCCTTAGGAAAAATTACATAGAAATTTTTCAATATGTAAGTAATATATTATTTCTAAAGTTGGGGAGCAGATACACAGACTATATCATATTTTTGTTTATACATTTTTTATATAAACTATTCAAAAATGAGTACAAAATAAAAACAAAGATGATAACCTGGGTTGTGGGTTGTGTTAAGAACAAAAATGAACAGACAATACTGTGATGTTTTCAAAGGCAGAAACAGCAAGTTTTTTTACACTTTATATGAAAATTACATGTGAAGGAGTAATAATAATAAAGCCATAGTTTCTAACATTAATAGAACACAAAGTAACCATATAATACAAAAATTGATAGAAAATAATTTATGATCTATTTTATATAAAGTCCATGGATTTTAGGGACATTATAATTGTTTATATCAAATTGTTTGTAAAGTGTTTCCTATTTTATGTTATTTTATTTTAATTAATTAATTATTTATTTATTTATTTTGAGATGGAGTCTCACTTGTCACCCAGGCTGGAGTACAGTGGTACAATCTCAGCTTACTGCAAACTCTGCCTTCTGGGTCCAGTGATTCTCCTGTCTCAGCCTCCTGAGTAGCTGGGATTATAAGTGCCCACTGCCATGCCCAGCTTATTTTTGTATTTTTAGTAGAGATGGGATTTCATCATGTTGGCCAGGCTGGTCTTGCACTGACCTCAGGTGATCTGCCTGCCTCAGCCTCCCAAAGTGCTGGAATTACAGTCGTGAGCCACCAGGCCTGGCATATTTATTTATTTTTTAAGGCAGGATCTTGCTCTGTCACTCAGGCTGAAATGCAGTGCTGCAGTTATGGCTCAGTGCCGCCTGGAACTCCTGGGCTCGAGGGATCCTCCTGCCTCAGCCTCCCAAGTAGCTGGGACTACAGGTGTACCACCATCCATCCCACTTGGCTAATTATTATTATTATTTTTTTGTAGAGACGATGTCTTACCATGTCTACAAAAGAGAAATTATAACTCAATTTCAATTATAGACCACCCAGGGTGGTGATCTCTACCCCTTTGGCTCAAGTAGTTCTACCGCTTTGGCTTCCCAAAGTGTTCAGATTACAGGCACGAGCCACTGTACTCAGGTTTCCAAAATGGTTGTGGTACCTCCAATATTCTAAATGTTAAGAAGGGTGAAGAGGAAGTAAAGGAAGCAGGCACACTAAGCAACTGCCCTGGGATTCGGGTCATCTTCCCAGCCCTAAGGATGTGAGTCGGGGGGGTCCCTGGGATGCTCTTCGTCAGAGAACATGTCCCTCACCTACCCCATCTAACTCATGGGCTACAGCATCGGCTCCTTAATTATAATACATGGTAGTGAGAAATTCAGTGTGAGAACTTTAGGAGATAAAACTTACAAATTAATTGGTTTGACTGGTGCCAAGGAAGATCTTGTTTGAAATCTGTCCCAGAGGTCACCAACCATCTAAAAATAATAATCAAAATCAATGACAGTTAGTGAGCACCTTATAAGTTCTGGTGGATAAGCTCCCATGCCCTTGACATTCCACATCAGAGCCACGTCCCAGGGTCTCTAGAAAATGCACTCTCCAACCTTTCCTAGCACTTCATGGATTTGGTCTGGAGCCACTCATGGTCTTTGATCTGCTCAAATTGAAATTCCAATTTCAATTTGTCTTCTCATAGCTGGAATCTCTCTCATTATCCACCTGTTTCAGATTGAAACCCAAGTTAAAGTTCTGATTTTAGTCTTCATCCTTAGCTAGTGTTCTGACTCGGATCCACTGTAGCCTACCCTCTGCAAACCCAGGCCAGTCTCCCACTTCCAAACCAGCCTAGATCCTGAGCTTTATATTTTGAAAATACATGTATATATATATATATATATATATATATATTTCAAAAATACGTGTATATATATTTCAAAAATATATAAAAAGGTAGAATTATATATATTATATATATATTTTTTGAAATATATATACATATGTATTTTTAGATGGAGTCTCACTCTGTCACCAGGTTGGAGTGCAGTGGCGCCATCTCAACTCACTGCAACCTCCATCTCTTGGGTTCAAGCAATTCTCCTACTTTGGCATCCCCAGTAGCTGGGACCACAGGCACATGCCACCATGCCCAACTATTTTTTTTGTTTTGTATTTTTAGTAGAAACAGGGTTTTATCATGTTGGCCATGATGGTCTTGATCTCCTGACCTCGTGATCCACCTGCTTTGGCCTCCCAAAGTGTGGGATTTACAGGCGTGAGCCACCAAGCCTGGACATATTTTTCTTTTAATTCACTTTTTCTATGTGAAAATCTCAGGTTTGAGTCTTAATATTAAAGTCATGTTTTCCCTCTTTTATTATCATTTTTCTCTGTAAAAGAGGAATAAATTTTACAAGAAAATATGGGCTTCTTAACCTATCATCAATGGACCTCTTAATACAGATATTAAGATATACATCTCTTAATATCTGTATTTCAATATAATCAATTTTCTTTTTAATCCTATGGATTTTATGTACTCAAAAACTTCATTATGAGAAACAGCCCAAGGGCTTAACCAGACTCCTACGTTGGAAAAAGTGGCAAAAAAGGATAAGGGAATCAATGAAAGTAGAAAGTACTTTGCAAGCACAGAGCTGAGACATCTAATCCAGTGTTGGAAGGTCAAAAGTGAGGGCTATGATGAGACCTGAAGAATTCTTGAGATTCACCTGGCGTAAATAGGGAGAGTGATGAAGGCAATGGAACACTCTGCAAAGCACACAATGTGGAAAAGAGCATCGCAGACTTGAGGACTTGAGAGAAGCTCAGCAGAGATAGGACAGAGTACAGTGTGGGGTGATGTTTGGGCAATAACGTGGAACAGTAAGAAGAAGAGAACGGGCAAGGGATGAGGTTAAGGAGGGAGCCATGGGCAAATAATAGAGAATTGGGTCTGTGTCATGTCAAGGAGTATGATTATTATTTTTTAATCAAAAATGATGTGTTTAATCAGTGGAGTAACAGAAACAGATTCAAGTATTAGGAAAAGTTCTCTGGCTGTGGTATAGATGTGATAATTCCTGTGATAACTTCTTCTTGACACTCAGAAATGAAAAGAATGGGTGTCACTACTGGCAAGTTGGTATGCTTTGTTTTGTCTCATAATAAGAGATAACATCAGATAGCAATCTGTGGATCTTCTCTTTTTGCCGTGAAAAGTACAGAGCTAAGTTCTCTATCCTACGCCAAGAACCATCCTCAGCACAGCTTATCGGTAAAATTATTTGTCTTCTTCATTATTTACTCATTATCTTGCAATTTCAAAAATAAACACAGTCATTGCAAATGACGTTTGAGAAAGAGGTAGTCTTTAAATAATAAAAGTTTTAAATATTGAAAATATCAGAGGATTTGCAGTCATCGATAACTTGTGTATGATTATGGAAATTTCAACTCCGTGTGTGTGTGTGTGTGTGTGTGTATACATATTATTGCTCAGAGAAGTGTGCTGACCTGAGTTATTGCTGGCACCCTTTCGTATCTTTTCAGAGTAAAACATTGTGAGATGGGGTCAGCAGCTTTTTCCAAAGTTGTTTCTTCTGGATCAAGTTTTCGTGGTAGCATCTTATCCCAAGGAACACCTTCATAAGCTCTATGAAGTTATTAAATAGGAACATCTTATGAAAAACTTATTCAATTAGTAATGTTCACAATAATATTATGGTATAATAAGAATAATTTAAAGATGACCCCAAAGATCCCTGCCCGTTGGTGTTCATATAATAGATAATCACCTCCCCTGGACAGTGGGCAGAGCAAGTGAGTATGATGAGGTAGCACGCCTGTGTTATGTGATTTTATATGCCCTAAGAGATTGGCACATGTAGGTAAGGTCCCCAATCAGTTGAATTTGTGTTAATCAAAAGGTGGAATTACCCTGACTAGGACTAACTTAAGCAAGCAAGCTCTAAAAAGAGATACAAAACAGCAACACATGTTCTTTGCCCTTGAAAAAGCAAATATTAGTCCTAAAGCCACAATGAATGGAATTCTGTCAACAACCTGAATAATCTTGGAAGATGAGAACTCAGTCTCAGCTGACACCTTGATTCCAGCTTTAGGAAACCCTAAATAGTAAACCCAGTTGGGACATGCCTAGATTTCTGACCTACAGGATTGCCAGATAACAAATTCTGCAGTCTGTCCCACAGAAGCAGAAAATGTACACACATCTTACAGTTTACAAAAAATGTTCACTTGACCTTCAGAGAATACCATTAATTTACAAATAAACTCTAGCTTAGAAAATTGATTTTCCTTGCTTAAGATCAGTTATTGATGGTCAAAGTCAGGACTCAAGTCCAGATCATCTGCCTCCTAAGAGTCAGCAACATTCCCACTATTCCACACTAATACAGCCAAATTGTACAAGTTTTTTAGCATGGTTGAAGGGTTTCAGCCATCCTATGAAATGCAATTTTTGTATACACACATGCACACATACAAACACAAACACGTACACACAAATATGGGAATCTTTGGAGTTTTGAAAGTCGTTCTTTTTCACAGACATATATGACAGACACAGTGAAATCAATTCCAATTTGATCTTGTGTGAAAAACATACAACTCTCATTCTAAAGCCTATATTCTGACAAGATAGATGAATCCCCAGACCTTCTCCTGCCCTATCCACACTTAGTGCTCAAGTTGACCTTTCCATTCTATGGGCAAGGCATATCCCTCCAAAAAATCCCAGTGTCTGTGAAAGTCATTTTTAAAAGAATTACCAGTGACCCTCAACACATATTTGTTCAGAGATGACAATATTTCAAGTTTTGTGCTAGGTGCTTGTGATACAAGAATGAACAAGGATCGATACAAAAATTGTCTGTGCCACATAGGAATGCTGTGAAAATTAAAGAATATAATATTGAAAAAGTTAAATAGATCAGTGATGAGTCCATAGTATTTTTGTTGTGTGAGAATACATTTTGAACTTAAACATCTTAAAATTAGTGTCAAAAAACTACTTAATATAATAAGATATTTCAAATCATAGCAAAGTCATAAATATTTTCTGACATATCTGACTAGTATTGTATATAAGAAGTTAATCTGAGTACAATGAAAACTTGAAAGATACCTCACTGTTTGAGCCTCTGATATATTTCATAAATATTTTATGCAATTTTCCATGAGGAATAAACTTTTTTCATAAGGACACTTTCACATTTTTAAGGGGAAACTACTTAATACTGTGATTTGATATTTTATAATAAAATGTTTCCATTTTGAGTGAAATATCATGACCTTAATCAAAATATTAACTGTTTCTGAGATGATCACTAGGATTTTAAAAATAAAAATCAAGACAAGAATACAATGGGAAATAAACTCAAAAGTCAGAGAAGAATTTATGGACCATTCAGCAATTGAGATGAAAAAGAATGGAGGATGCCAAAGTCCCGTATTTGGCAAGCAGATACGTTTTGAGCCTTAGAGTTGGATTTCAAGATGGCTGATGAACAAGGCGTTTGCTTCATATTGTTCTAATACTTTTAAACGCGACTTCATATCATGTTTTTAAATGTTTTCATAACACCCCTGGGATAGTAGACATTCATACATGTGTTTTGTGATACTGTATTTGGTCATGGGTGTACTTACAATTTGAATGAAAAAAAAATGAAGTTGAAATGTGAAGCCTGTCTAAAGTGTTCAAAGCATGCAAAGTAAGAAGAGTGGGCAGACATGAAGCACTTTGAGGTCAACAGGTAATGTTATTTCTCTATAGTGTTTGCTGCCTCTCTTTCCCTCTTCATCCATTTCTCTGTGTCATTCCATGTGTTTTGGCCTTCAGTCTATCACTCTGCTGAATTCTGAATCCACTAGTCAGTCCCATCACCCATTCTTGGGCCTCATCCTACTTGACCTAGCATGGTATGAATAGGCGTTCATTACTCTTTCCTGAACACATCCTAAATCTGTCTTCCTAGACTCTCTTCATCCTCCTCATACCTTACTGGCTGTTCCTTCTCCGTCTTGATTGCTGGTTTCTACTCTTTTTTTTTTTTTTTTTTTAAGGAGATGCCAGGACTCAGTGCCCTTTGCCTCTCTGACTACACTTCTCTTTTAGTGTTCTCATTCAGTGCCGTGGCTTTACATACCTTTCTATAAGCCACAACACCCAGGTTTATTTCTCTAGCCCAGACCTCTGTCTCAAACTTCAAATTCATACATCACACTGCCTACTTGACATATCCACTTGGATGTCTAATGAACATCTTTATATTCAATATATTGAAACTGACTTTTCCACTGCCTTCACCTTGTTAAGAAATGGCAGCCTCAGTACATTCAGCTGCATAGACCAAAGCCTTAGACTCATTTTTGATTCCTCTCTTTTTCCACATTCATCACAATCAGAAAATTGTGTTGGCTTTACATTCTAAATAAATCCACAACTCAACCATTGTTTAGAAATTTTTCTGCCAGCGCTCTCCTGCAAGCCACCATTATCTCTGTCCTAGATGACAACAATAACCCCCTAACTGGTGTTCCATCCTCCCTCCCCTGCAAAAGTCTACTTTGCCACAGCAGCCACCATGATTATTACCTTGATATGTACGTCTGATCTTTCCACTTTTCTGATAAAGCATCACACTACTCATAGTGACAGTTCTGGTAATTACAATTGCTTAGAGTGTCCCATAGGATCTGGTTCCTAGCACTCCTCTGACCTATTCTTTTGCTACTCCCACCTGTTATCCTACTGTTACCCTACTCCAGGCCCCCTAGCCTTTTGTTCTTCCTTAACATCGTAAGCATACTTCTGACCTGTGGCTTTTGCTCTATATTCCCTCTTCTGTGAATAGAGTCACTCCAAGTCTCTGCATGGCTGCTCTCTCAAGTCTTTCAAATTTCTGCACACCCTTCAGCACCTGGAAAGGTCTCCCACACCTCCTGCTTATTACTGATGCTTGCTACCCTGTACATGTGGGACTCCTGATTTTGCCGTCCTGTTCTACCTTCTCTTTTTTTTTTTCGTAGACTTATCTGTCACTTTCTAAGATATAGTCTATTTACTTTCTTAGTGTGCTTGTTTATTACTGTTTCCCTTTTGATATGGTTTGGCTGTGTCTCTACCCAAATCTCACCTTGAATCGTAATAATCCTCACCTATCTAGGGTGGGGCCAGGTGGAGATAATTGAATCATGGGGACAGTTTCCCCCATGTCATTCTCATGGTAGTGAATAAGTCTCACAAGATCTAATGGTTTCATAAATGGGAGTTCCTCTGCACAGGCTCTCTTCCTGCCACCATGTAAAATGTGATTTTGCTCTTCCTTGCCTTCTGCCATGATTGTGAGGCCTTCCCAGCCATGTGGAACTGTGTCAGTTAAACCTCTTTCCTTTATAAACTGCCCAGTCTCAGGTATGTCTTTATTAGCAGCATGAGAACAGACCAATTTACACGTTTATACTGAGAGCCCCTGAGAGCAGAGATCTTTGCCTACTCACTGATGTAGCTCATAGTCTAAGATGTAGATTCATAGTAGGTACTCAATGTATTTATTGGCTGACTTAATGAATTCTCCCCCTTTAAGCTGTCTCTGTCTTGGCTTTCTAGGATGCTGTACTCTTATCCCCCCGCCCCTCTACGACCATTTACTTTCTGTTTGGTTTTATTCTTCCATCAAGCGTAAGTGTGCCACACATGGACACAGAGAGGGGAGTACTAAACACTGGGGTCTATTGGGGGGGAAAAGGGGAGGGCCAGTGGGAGGGGGAAGTGGGGAGGGATAGCCTGGGGAGAAACACCAAATGTGGGTGAAGGGGTGAAAGCAAACAGAACACACTGCCATGTGTGTACCTATGCAACTGTATTGCATGCTCTGCACATGTACCCCCAAACCTAAAATGCAATAAAAAAATAAGAAAAAAAAAAAAAGACTCTTCCTTGAATGTTTATTTACCTATCAGTGTAAGTAAATGTCTGTGTTTGATGTTCTCTGGGTCACTCATAAGATCCATTATTGTAGACATAAAGAGGATGTGTCATGAAGGAAAAAGAAATGTATTCCAAAATCAAAATTCCATTGGGAAAAATGCTTACTTTTGTGTAGAGGACTTGTAAAATGAGTCCTTTGCATTACATTTCTGGTTTGGTTGAACAAGTGGTTCACCTTCAACCTAGAAGGCATGAAAAATAAGTTTAAAGAGATCAAGTATAAATAGAAATTGCTGTTGTTTTCTAGTCATCATGTTTTCTTTTGGGTTCCTCTTTCTTCCTGTTTCTTATTTCAAGCCTCTCTTAGATTAACCAGATTTAACACTTCCCTACTTTTCCTCTTCTGCTTAAGGAATTTACATTGTTTTATTGTCATACTCATTAAATTAAAATTCACAAAATGTATATCAAAGTTAATGGAAAGTAAGAATTTAAGAGAAAGCTCTTGAATTAGAAACATCAGCAAATACTCTATTTTAGCAAAATGTAATTAAAACATTTTAAAAACGTATTGTCCTGTCTTCTAATAGGACATAAGGAGATTAGTTATGAGATATTTTCCTCTATCTTCCACTGATTTTATCAAAATTAATTAACTAATTATTGTTATAATCATTATTATCTTTAATGGTTACTATTTATTTTAATTTTCAGTGATATTTTACCAATTCTTTGCCTCCTTTTGCTTTTTCATTGTACTTGTTTTTTCTCCCTCAGGGGCTTGGTTCCATTTTCTTTTTGCTGAAGTTCAATTTTTATTAATTGCTTTACAAATGTAAACTTTTTCTAGTTCTATTTTTAATTCACCCTCAGTTTTGAAAAATGTTCTAACCGGTTTAGAATTCTAGTTCACTTCTAGTTACAATTTTCTAGAAACAAATTTATCTCAGCGACTTTGAGGATGTGTTGTTTTTAAAATACAGAGTATAATTGTTTGCAGGTATTCTGTTTTTCTCCCTTCTGCTTATATTTAGGATATTATCTTTGTCTTTTCTTTTTTTACAGATTCAACATAATTTGTTTAGGAGAGAATATATTTTTGTTCATCTGGCTTAGGACTTGTTATACTTCTTCAGTCTAAGAATTCATGACTTTCATCAAATAGTTCTCCATCTTTATTTATTGTCAATGAATTATGATTATTCTCTTCTTTTAGAATTACTATCAGACAAATATTGGACTTTTCATTCTGTCCTTCACGTCTCTTAATTTTTGCTTTTCTTCATCTCTAACTTCCATATGTACCTTCCATTCTACTACTATCAGCTTTCATATTTTTATAATGTATTTGTATTAACACATAATAGATATGCAAATTTGGGGGTACGTGTGATAATTTGATACATTCATATAATTTGTAAAAATCAAGTCTAGAGTAATTGGAATATCCATTACCTTAAATATTTATCTTTTCTTTATGCTAGAAACATATGAATTATTCTCCTCTAGTTATTTGAAAATGTGCAACAGATTATTGTTAACTATAGTCAGCCCACTGAGACATCAAACACGGTCTTATTTATTGAATCTAACTGTATATTTTTACCCATTAATGAACCTTTCTTTGTCCCCCTCCACACTCCCTTTCTTGGCCTCTGGTAACCACCAATTTACTCTTTATCTTCATAAAATCCACCATTTTAGCTTTCACGTATCAGTGGGAACAAGCAATATTTGTCTTATGTAGTTGGCTTACTTTATTTAACATAATGACCTCCAGTTCCATCCATGTTGGTACAAATGACAGGATTTTATTCTCTTTTATGGCTGAATAATATTCCATTGTATCTATATAATCCATTTTCTCTACCCATTCATCCACTGATGGACTCTTAGGTTTATTCCACATTTGGCCTAATGCAAATAGGGCTGCAATAAACATGGGAATGTAGATATCTTTTTGATATATTGCTTTCCATTCTTTTGGATATATACTCAGTAGTGGAATCACTGAATCATATAGCACTTCTAGTTTTAGGATTTTGAGGAACCTCCATACTGTTTTCCCTAGTGGTGTACTGATTTACATTTCTACCAACAGTGAATGAAGGTTTCCCTTTCTCCACATCCTCACTGACACTTGTTATTCCCTGACTTTTTAATAAAAGACATTTTAACTGGTGTGAGATGATAGCTCATTGTGGTTTTAATGTGCATTTCTCTGATTAGTGATGTTGGACATTTTTTCACATATATATGTGTATATATATGTATATATATATGTATATATGTGTATATATATGTGTATATATATATACACATATATGTGTGTGTTTTTATATATCTATATCTATATAAATATAAATATAGATATAGATAAAGAGAGAGAGAGAGAGAGTTGTTTGAGCTCCTTATCTACATTCTGGTTATTAATCCTTTGTCAGATGGGTAATTTGCAAATACTTTCTCCCATTCTGTGAGTAGTCTCTTCACTCTTTTGTTTCCTTTGCTGTACAGAGCTTTTTAGTTTAATGTAGTCCAATTTTTTTCTATTTTTACTTTTGTCGACTGTGCTTTTGAGGTCTTACACAAAATATATTTGATCAGACCAATGTCCTAGTTCATTTCCTCAGTGCTTTTTTTCTAATAGTTTCAGAGTTTCAGATCTTAAACTTAAATCTTTCATTTTCATTTGATTTTTGTATATGGTGAGAGGTAGGGGTTTAGTTTCATTCTTGTGCTGATGGCTGTACAGTTTCCCCAGCACTATTTATTGAAAAGACTGTCCTTTTCCCATTGTATATTCCTGCACCTTTTGTTGAGGATGAGTTGGTTGTAATTGTGTGGATTTATATCTGGGTTCCCTAATCGGTTCCATTGGTCTCTGTGTCTGGTTTTATGCTAGTACAATGCTGATTTGGTTACTATAGTTTTGTGGTATATTTCGAAGTCAGGAAGTGTGATGTCTCTAGCTTTCTCATTTTGCACAGTATTGCTTTGGCTGTTCTGGGTCTCTTGTGCTTTCATACAAATTTGGCATTTTTTTCTACTCCTGTGAAGAATTAACTTTTCTGTTTATGACTTCCTTTTTCACTTTTTTCTAGTCTGTGTTTAATCCTGTTTATTATATATTTTTTAAAAACTTAAGGCCATATCTAATTAAATAATTAAATAATTTTCTCCTTTACTCCATTAGTATGTTAAATCACATTGATTAATTTTTAATGGTAAGCGAATATTTGCCTTCCTGAGATAAACTTCACTCGATTATGAGCCATCTTTTCCATAAATTATTGTTTTTTATTTGCTTTGTAAAGATGTTTCTGTTTGTGTATATGAGGAATATTAATCTATGATTTTCTCTTTTTTGTAATATCTTTGTCTGATTTTGTTATATGAGGTAAAGTTAGACTCCTAAAGTTGTTTGAGAAGTGCTCCCTCTTTTCTTTCCTGAAATAACCTATGTGAGATTGGTGGTTGTTTTCTAGAATGTCTGATAACATTTATCAGTTAAAGTATCTAGGCCTGAAGTTTTCATTGTGGTAAATCTTTTGATTAAAAAAATAAAACTTATTATATATATATATACATATATATAATCATTTGCGTATTATATTTTTTCTAGTATTAATTTTGTTAACTTGTATTTTTAAAGATCTGTTCATTTCATCTAAGTGCTAAATTAATTGGCACACATAAGTTTGTAATATTCCCTTATCTTTCTTTTAGTATCCGTAGTAATAATCCTTATTTCTTACATTGGTAATATGTATTCTCTTTTTCTTGATTAGACTAACAATAGGTCTATCACTTTTGTTAATCCTTTCAAAGGAAAACCTTTGGGCTTTTAAAAATATTTAACTGAAAAATAAATGTATATATTCAAGGTGTACAACGTGATGATTTGATACACATATACGTTGTATAATGATTACCACAGTCAAGTTAATTAACACATCTGTCACCATCCATTGTTATCATTTGTGTGCGTGTATGCATATTTGTGGTGAAGATATCACAAATCTGTTCTCTTGTCACATTTCAAGTAAAAAATATGGTATTATTAACTATAGTCCTCATACTGTATCTCCGGAATTAATTCATCTTAAAACTGAAAGTTTTAAGGTTTGACCAACATCTCTCATTTACTCCATCCCCCAGCTCCTGGAAACCACTGTTCTACCCTTTGCTTCTATAAGCTTGACTTTTTAAAGATTCTACATATAAGTAAAATCATGCAGTATTTCTGTTTCTATGTCTAGTTTATTTCACTTACAATGTCCTCCAGGTTCATCCATTGTTGTAAATGGCAGGCTCTTTTTCTTTTTATCACTGAATAATATTCATATATATACACATGTCTAGACACACACACACACACACACACACACACACACATCTTATTTTCTGTATCCATTCATCTGTCTATGGACACTTAAGTAGAAAATAACTTTGGCTTTTCAAATTTTTTCTTTTGTGAATCTAATCCCCCATTTCACCATTTCTATTATTATCATTTTTTAGTTTCTTCCTTCTTATTTTTGGTTTAGTTTAATCATTTTTCTAGTTTCTTTCTTTCTTTCTTTCTTTTTTTGAGACCAAGTATCACCTTGTCACCCAGATTGGAGTGCTGTGGTGTGATCTCGGCTCACTGCAATCTTCACCTCCTGGGCTCAAGTGATTCTTGGGCCTCGTCCTCCTGTGTAGCTGGTATTACAGGTGCCCGCCATCATGTCTGGCTAATTTTTGTATTTTTTAGTAGAGATGGGGTTTCACCATATTGGCCAGGCTGGTCTTGGACTCCTGACCTCAAGTGATCCACCTGCCTCGGCCTCCCAAAGTGCTGGGACTACAGGCGTGAGCCACCGCGCCCAGCTGCCAGTTTCTTAATATTGAAATATTATCATTAATTTTAGATCTTTCTCATCTTCTAAAGTAAGCAAGTAAAGCTAATTTTTCTTCTTAGCAGAGTTTTAACTGCATTACATAAAATCTGGTATGTTTTATTTTGCACTCAGTTTAAATATTTTCTAATTTATCCTGTGACTTCTTCTTTGACCTGTGGGTTATTTAGAAGTGTGTTTAATTTAAAAATATTTAATATTTTCCTTGATGTCTTGTGGTTATTGATTTTTAATTTGACTCTGTGGTGGCTAGAGAACGTATGTGGGATGAATTCAATACTTTTAAATGTATTAAGGCTTGTTTTATGTACCCACATATTATCTATAGTAGTAAACATATCATGTGCATTTGAAAAGAACACTTAGTGTTTGTTTGGTGTAATGTTCTATAAATATCAACTACCTGAAGGTGACTGATGTGTTGTTTAGAGCTATGTATTTACTAGCTGCTTTTCTAGTTGCTTCATCAAGTACACAAAGATGTTAAAACTTCCAAAGGTGGTCGGTGAAATTCTGTATTTCTCCTTTTTGGGTCTGTTATTTTTGCCTCATGTATTTTGAACCTTGGTACTAGATGCATATACGTTTATAATTGTCAGGTTTTCTTGACAAATTAACCATTTTATAACTAAGGCATGACTCTATGTTTCATAACACCTCGAAATCTATTTAATCTGATCTCAAAATAGTCACTACAGCCTATTTATATTTTATTTACATTGTATGTATTTTACATTGACTAACTTTCGATGTATTTGTATCTTTATATACCAAGTATACCCCTTGTAGGTAGCATATAGCTGTGTCTTGCTTTATTATCTATTCTGACAATCTCTACGTTGTAATTGGAATGTTTAGTATATTACCATTAATGTAATTATAGTACATTTGGATTAAGTGCAGCATTTTATTACTGGCTTCTGTAAAACCCTACACTTCTATTTCTCTGTTCCTTTTTTTTCTGCCTTTTTGGGAATGATTTAAATTTGTCTTTTTGCTTTTTTAGAGTTCCAATTTAAGTCACCAATTGGCTGTTGACTTCTTTACACTGCACTTTAGTGACTGCTCTAGAGAAAATAATGTGCATCTTTAACGCTCTGCACTTCACTTAGAGTTAACGTACCACTTCCCGTAACATGTACAAACATTGCAACCTTATGTTAATTTATCACAAGCTTTCATCTCTTACCCTTCAGTTGTCATACATATATTCAGAGGACAATATTATGCTTTTATTTAAAACAATCATATGGACCTTAAATAAATTAAAAGAAAAAAGCAGTATTTTATTAGGCAGGATTTCTTTTAGTGTACATCTGTTGGCAATAAATTTCCTTGATTTCTTTACTTGAAAAATCTTTTTTATCATTTTAATATATTCACATTTAAATCCCCAGATATATCCATGTACAAATCTCTGGAACCTGTGAATACGTTACTATTAAAAAGAAAGCCCTGGTGTGGTGGCTAATGCCTGTAACCCCAGTACTTTGGGAGGCCTAGGCGGTGGATCACCTGAGGTCAGGAGTTCAAGACCAGCTTGGTCAACATGGTGAAACCCCGACTCTACGAAAATACAAAAATTAGCTGGGCATGATGGCGAGTGCCTGTATTCCAAGCTACTTGGGAGGCTGAGGCAGGAGAATCCCTTGAACTTGGAAAGTGGAGGTTGCAGTGAGCTAAGATTGAGCCAGTGCACTGCATCCTGGGTGACAGAGTGAAACTCCATCTCAAAAAAACAAACAAAAAAAAAGTAAAAAGAACCTTAGACAAATTAAATTTGATAGAGTTTAATCGAGCAGGAAAAAGGATTCTTGAACAAGGTAACACTCAGCACGAAAGCAGTACTGCAAAATGTGGGCAGGGAATATTTATAGCCAGAAAACAGAAGTGACATACAGAAATAGCCTACTTGGTTACAGTTCAGTGTTTGCCTGAGTTTAACATGTTTTGCTGGTTTGTAGCCTGTGATTGGCTGAAAACTTGGCTGCTATGGTTGGCTGCAACACAGTTGCATGTTGTAAGAGTTTACTTACAAGTTGTTAGGTTGCTGTTGGTTCACATATAATTTAGATTACAGTTAATTACATACGTAGACTAGTTTCAGGCCAAATCTAATTTAATTTAACAATTCTTCTCTTTTGCTCAGTCACTCACTTTTGAGAGATTGACCAAAACCTTGGCCACTGACACTCCTTTCTGTCACCTTCGTAATGGATTATTTGATGTCTGTATAAAATTAGCAATTCTTAGTATGAAAATACTTGAATGATTATGTTTCCTCATGATTTTGTTACTCTAACTGTAAGGAGATCTTTTGATGTACAACGATGGCTACATATGAGCATTTAAGATTCTTAAGCGTTGTAACGCATGAGGGAGGCCACTATAATGGCTATCAGGAGGATAATGTAAAGAAACTGAAGTACACTATTCAATAGGAATCTCCACGAACCAAACTCATCAGAACAAACAATTCGAACTTCAGGCAATAAAGACAGTTCAGCAGTATTTAAGTCTTGCTGTCCATAGTCTGTGTTTGGGGTGGAGTGGCAATTAAGAACCATAGTTTGTTGTAAAATGGTCTGATTTAAATAGGTATCTATTTTAGTAGTTAGCCTGGTAATATCAATCATAGTAATCTGGAGATGATTAAATGAAACAGAGAGATGAGAAAATCTTAGACTAGAAAGGGTTGCCATCTACCATTCAGGATGCCTAAACCCGGCTGTTAGCTACTCCCATAAACACATCATGTGTTTCTTTCCCATGAGAAATGTCCCTGGTGCATTTGGTGGCAGTGTCTACAGGAACAGCAGTGTTGGCTGCCTTTTAAATTAAGCCTTCCGTAGTAGTAAAACCAGGGGAGAGATAAGTGCGGCGTTCAGTGGGATATCAGTATATTTACATGTTATCTGGTTGGATAGAAGCTTTGCATAGAGCCACATGCAAGGTCCCAACATAAGCCGAGAAGAGATCTAAAATTGTAGGGTGTTCCATTAAGTGTTTTTTCTGAACATGATATTTTTTATCCACCTTCGGGAAAGTGGCTTCTACCTATTTGAACCCTGGGAAATATAATTGGCTACAAATTTCAATTTTTTTCCCCAATTTATGGATTACCTTCAAGTTCCATACATCTGGCACCATCTACACCAAGAATGAGCATCCAGGAACTTCATTAGAAACTTTTCCTCAATGGAAACTAACTTATCTTCATTCCATTTTAAGGTTAGTAGTAATTTTGGTTCTTGATTCCTTTGACCTTTGATTATGGAAGTTATTATGGAAATTTTCAGAGAAAGCTATTTGGAAGACAGGAGTGAGCTAGGCCAATTGGCAACATATGAACCAGAAAGGAAGCAGAACACAGTAAACAAATTCTCCTCAGACCCAAATAAATCTGCAGGCCCCCAGGAGCTGGAAAAGAGGGCCACCTGGTGGCATGTGAGCAGACGCTAGTTACATTTTATCACCCATAAACCCACACAGCTCCTGCACCACGTCCAGTGAGTAATTTATTTTCTGTGTGTGGTCCCTTTATCGCATGCTGGAAGGGTGCATAACCACATGCAGTGGAATGAGGCCTTACTGGATTTAGTCCAGTGACATCACACAAGCAATTATTTGTACCCACCTAAGTGATACCCAAGGTTTGAGTAGGCAATGCCTGGAAGCTCAATATACCTTTTGTAGACATCGCTTGAATAGTTTTTTTTTTTAATATTTGATAGCCATTCTGTTATTAATGGGAAAGGTCAGAGTACTGTTTTTAACAAGAATAGAAAGTCGAGTGGCAGTGACGTCTCGAATATCAGCTTCTGCTCCTCCCTTGAAGTTTTAGCGTGACTGTCACTAGTAACATGGACAGGCAGTGGCATTAGTGGAATCATTTGCTGATTTGGGGGCATTAGCTATAAATTTAACAGTTGTTCTGATTTCTTGCAAGAGCATAAGCTTTTGCTAAAGCCATCCACAAATTACAGTCCATGGATTTTCCTGTAAAGAAAGAAGGATTAGGATGGCAGAAAAAGGAAAAAGAGGAAAAACGATAAGGTTTTTGGTTTTCATGATGCAGAAAAGTCTTGATCCACGGCCTTAGGGTAGCTGTCAATGTCTGGGATCCCATCTGCTTCTGGGTGAAAGCTTCCCTGGCCAGGTTTACCTTCAAGTCTCAAACAGATATACATTTCCAGGAATTTGGAGGGGACCTTTTAAGTTGTAAGATGTGAACCCAAGGTTTAAGCCTTTGATATTGTACTGCAGTGTGGGTGGCAAGGAGAACTTGGTATGATCTCTTCCAGTGGGGAGAGGACCATGGTTTCAATGAGGTCTCTGATATCATTTTCAGAAAACCCAATCTCCAGGTTCTAGATTTGGAAAGGTTTGGTTGTTCTCACTCTGTGGGTTATGGAAGACCTCCTCTACTGGTGAAAATACACTTACACATAATGCATTAAAGCTTGCAGTATTTAGTCATATCAGAGTTTAGGAGAATGGAAGATACATGAGGTTCTACTATTAAGCGCACATGTCTTCCAGGAACTATTTCATAAGACGTCAATTGATGCTTTCCATTGGAGGTAGATCTGATTACCATTAAAGCCAAGGTAATATCTTTGGTCACTGCAATCAAATTGATTCAGTTAACTTTGCCAATTTCAGCTGTAAAATGCCTTTTGTCTTTTGATCTTTCCAGAAGACTAAGGGCAATAGGGACAGTTGTGATGCCATTGTGTGCATAAGCTTATTCCACTGCTTTCTCCATCGTCCACTGAAATAGGTTCCTCTGTGCTGGAGATTTCTTCAGGGATGCCCCATAAAGGAAATCTATTCTTAATAACTTCTTAGCTACCATCATAAGATCAGCTTTCCCAAATGGGAAAGCTTCTATCCAACCAGATAACATGTAAATATACTGATATCCCATTGAAAATGACAATTGAATAAAGTCCGATAGTGAAAATACACCACCTGAAGTTTTTATTGTTTGGACAGGATTATGAGTTTGATGAACCAAACATTGGTTATAAACCATTTTATCAATTTGATAACAGTTACCACACCAGTATTTGTTCATAATTTGGATCATTCTGTCTGTTTCATGATGAGTGAAGTGTTTTGTGGAGTGCAGATCTTTTAACAGTAGAAGCTTCAAGGACTCAGGAAGTACGTGAAGAAAATATTAGACACCCATCTGAGAACTCTTTGAGTTCACATTGATCACTGAATTTACATCCTTTCAGATACCAACTTTGTTTTTCCAAATCAGGTGCATTTCACTGTTTGTTAA